>NC_084594.1:41361416-41493916 GCF_033807715.1 Cololabis saira
CAGCGCTGGCCCCGGCTGGCCCCGGCATGCCGGCTGTGTCATTCACACAGACCCCGTTTCGTCTCTGTGACGGCTCTGTGACTACCTCCGCTGCCGGCTTATTGGTGGGGCCACTTGGCCCCCCCATTCCGCCTCCGTGACTTTCACACAGAACAGCGAGGCGGCTTAAAGGCGCAACGTTCCCGCCTCGAACTGGCTGTGTGAAAGGGGCTTATGTATTGGTTTCACTTTCCAATAACCAATCAGCAATTTTTGTCAAAATTAGGACCAGCTGCGTCCCTTGTGTGAGACCCCTGTCACTCCTTGGTCCGGTGGTGTGAACACCGCCAAGATTTGCAGTCTCCCAGTCACAAGACAGCAGGTCATGTAGTCTCAACAGTGCAATATGTACCGGTAATTTGAAAAGGGGCTTAATTCGTGTATTTTACCCTGAACCTTTTGCACTTAAGTGGGAATGCAGAAAACCTGAAAGTTTTTTTTTTTTTTTTTTTTATAGCCGACAAAAGCCATGGGATAGTTAAGTTCCAATTGTTTTTGGTTGAAATATATTGTTTATTGGTATAGCAAGGCACCAAGTTCTGATCAGCCTGCGTTATACACCAGTGCCAACGTTTCGACTCCCAGATTAAAGCCAGGGTGGAAGTAATGAAAACTGCTGTTCCTCGACTGACCACATGGGGCTGACTCCAAAAGCGAACCAATCTTCACTGACCATGTTTGCAGCAGAAATAAGCATATTTTAAGCCTGGTTCAAAAAGATTAGTTTCGGTCCTCACTGCTACATTTCGCGTGCATGACAACTGTGTGGGAGGTGGATTTTTGGTGACTAATTTTCACTTTTGGTTTCACAATTTGTATCATATAGAACAACAAATGTATGTGTAATTAGAGACGTAGTTTTGATTGGGAGCTGGCAAATCCAATGGGCAGTGGTCATAATGTAGCTACTTAATGCTTAGAAATGTATTGATTTCTGAGCTGTGAGGATGTTACGGAGCATAGTCTTCCATGTTTTAAAGGAAGTTAGTTTTGTTGGGCTATTAAGTTTATGGACAGACTGCTGTGACTGCCTGTGTGTTGGTCTGGAAGGGCCTGAGTACTAAGCTTAGCTACGAGCAGGCAGCTGGTGCTAACCGTGCAACGGCCAAACCGCACTGGCTATTTCTGGTGTTGCCACCAAAGGTCCCAATGTAAATGTTTGCCGGTGGTTCTGCTGCTGTTCAGGCTAGGATCAGTTGAAGGAACTAGCAGCCTTTTCAGCGACATTTCAGGACCCTCTCCACCAGAATGCTGCTGGGACAATTCAGTTCATGACGCCTGTAGGCTTAACTTTCCACAATGGGTTTAACCTCCAGGCCAGAGGCAGGCCATGCGACCATGGGGCCCGCAGAGCTCTGCTAGTCCTCGTTTCAGCTCTGGCAGCACTGGTTTAGGTTTTGTCAGTAACATATGAATAGAGGATGTTTTTACATATTTGATAATTGGCATCAAAGGTTAGCATATGCTAAGCCAGCCAAGCTAAAATAGTTACCAGTGACTAAAATCAGGTGGGTGTGTCCCAGCTGGGTTCCCAGGCCTGCTTGTGTTGTACGCTGCCATGCAGTATGTGGGGAAAAAAACAGGTTTAAAAACCACTCTGGACATCCTAGGGGTTTTTACCAGTATTTATAGACGGTACAGTCATACCGTGTACTGAATTAATTAAATGACCCTCGGCAGGAGGGTCCCCCCTGATGAGCCTGGTCCTGCTCAAGGTTTCTTCCTTCCTAAAGGGGAGTTTTTCCTTGCCACTGTTTGGCTTAAGGTTTTTCTCCCACTAGGGGAGTTTTTACCTGCCATTGTTTATGTAATAACTGCTCGGGGGTCATGTTCTGGGTATGGGTCTCTGTAAAGCGTCTAGAGACAACTCTGTTGTATTAGACGCTATATAAATAAAATTGAATTGAATTGAATTGAAATGTATATTTGTTTGTACACTTTATTCAGAAGGAATGATGTTAGATGTTGGCCTGAATGAAGATCTCAATATATGCTGTCAGAAAAACAAGAGCTGGAGCAGGGGAGGACGCTGTGTGGAAAAGGAGCGCGGGCCTTTCAGCTTTCTATTTGCATTCAGATGACACTCTTTATCTTTGCATGGAGGGCAGGTGTAGCTGTTGATATTGAAATGAGGTTTCACTTGTTTTGTGTTTTTGTGACCAAGTCATCCAAGCCATTGTCAAGGATCCTTCTGTGTCCAGACCAAGCGCCAACCATCTTTCTTCCGCATTGACGCTCATGCGGAAATAAGATTTGTTGCAGTTCCCGGACTGGCAGATAGTTGTGTCCTGTTTTCGTGGCAGCAGCTAAGGTCTGGATAAGCTGCTGCTTCATCTACAAGCTCAGGTTGGGCAATGAACAGGACTCTTCTTAGTCCTGCGTTGTTTTTAAATCCTTTTCCCCCCTGCTTGAATACACAGACCATGTCTGAAAACAAGTGAAAAATGGCTTAGGCATTTCATTTAGTGGACATGCATAACATAATTCAGCAACGTTCCCCTTACTGCTGTCGTTTGTTGTAGTTTCTCTGCAGCTTCTGTGTGATTTCCAACTGTTAAAAACGAGAGATGCCGTGACGTCGGCTTGGCTGCTGCAGTCCCATTGGTGCAGGAGCTCTGGCTCGTGTCCAATGGGGCGATGAGTTTTCCTGCCATTGGGGGAGAAGTGTTGCAGAGGGCTATGCTGGTTGATTCTGTTTTGTGCTGAGAAGCAATACTTCTTGGGAGAATAATTGAGAAGGAGAGGGAGGCTAAGAGAGGGAAAAAAAAACAATGCTGAAAAAGGGTGAGGCATGCAATCATCTCTCTCCGCCCTCCCCTCTCTTCCTCTTGTTTTATTGCAGCCTCATGTTTTGTCCTTAATTTCCTTTTCTTTCCCTCACTGTCACGCTGCCTCTCTCTCCCTCTCGTTCTAGCTCTCTCATTCTCCCTCTCTCTTACTCACACCATACTTGGGTTAGATTTGCTGGCTGGAAAGAAAATCTCACCAGTATTCAGAAAATGCCTCACACCACCTTTTGAACTGCAGGTAGCCATTTTAGTCTTCACCACATTAACCTTGCTCTCGTCTGTCCCACTCATCGTTTGTCTCCGACTTTGACTTGCCCCGACGAGATGCTACAGCAGACATACCAAAACACCCATTATTATTTTTTTTTTGTGGGATGTCAGTACTGCTAAATTTATATGCACATATTAAAGTGTTTACCCAGAGGATGTTACCAGACAGACAAAAGCCATAAAAAAGAAGAGCAGAGGAAAAAGTGCAGAGCCTTTTGCACACACCAGATTCAAGCCAACAGCCCGTCTCAAGTCGTCCTGTTGTGTAACACACAGCAGCGGTTCTTGAAATGAAAGGGGATACAAACGGCTCATGCCAGGTTTTCCTGCTCTGACGTCTTGTGCAGATAATTACTAATGCAAAGAGTGAGCTGTTGCTTTAATCGTAGACTGGATTTATATGCGACCCTCACTGTTTTATGTCTTTGAAATGGGTCGTGTCTCAAAAATGATGTTGCTTGGGACTGTTTTTGAAATTAGATTTCTTTCTTGGCAGCGGTTGAAGGTTGTTTTTTCATTCATTTGTACTCCCCCCCCCCCCCCCCCTCTTATACTTGTGCTATAATTTTGAGTGTCTTTCCTCAAGAGATGTCAGATTTTTTTTTTTTTACTTTTTTGTTGCCATCCTTATTTGAGATAGTGAGAGAGGGACAGTTAGTCCTTCACTAGTTCAAAATGGCTGCCAACCCGCAGTGTTATTTAAGCCTCATTGACTGGCACCTTGCGATCTTGTTTGGCTACAGTTACACATGTGTTGTGCTGCAGATGTAGTTGTGAGGAGGAGACGGAGCGGACCCTTGTGTCTGTGGACGAGACTGTCGGCCAAAAGAGGGCAGGGCTTTCACACATGATACAGTATGTTTGGAAAACACACCCCTCCCACAGTTAGACAATAGGGACGCACCGATTATTCTTAGACAATTTACAACGCAAAATTCAGACCTACTCATTAAGATTTTCTTTTTAAGACCTATAATTGACAATAGATTATTTGAAATATTTGTTTGCAGTGCAATTGAGCAAGAAAACATTTATTCTAACATCACACTTTTTTGGTATTAAAGTGCCACAGATGCCATCTCTCTTTTTGTTACTGAAATATAAAAGAGCTCAAAGTTGATTAAGAGAAGTGTTTGTGAGAATAAAATCCAACAGAAAAGGAATTACATCACATTACCCATAAAGCACTAGATTAAATAACCTTTTGTTTTAGCAAATCTATATAAAATGCACCTAATTTCCCCTCACAACAATGTAAACTGGATTATTGTTGTGGTGTCTTGTGTAACTTTTGGATTAAGAGGCATAGTTCTGTGTGTGTAAGTCAGCGGTCACTGCAGCCGGTTCTGGTGAGCAGCTGAATGAATCTCAACTAACCGGCTCGCAGAGAAAACTGCTATTGTTACGAATGGATGGGGTTTTGGTTTCTTTTTTCTTCTGTATTCTTAAACCGAGTTATATCCAAGGTTCCATTTGAACTATTATAAAAGAAAATCTAAAGTTTTCTGCTCAAATGTTTTATTTCACAGCCTTTCAAGAAAGGTTTTCCTGGTTAACTATTTGAGTACTTTCTGTCCATGGAAGCTGCCTGATTTTCTGTTTTGGGGCAGCGTGAATCACATGTAGGTCAGACAGAGGTACATGCACTCTTGCAGGGTTCAGGATGTTGTTATGCGTTTTATTTTTTCCTCCTTGAGGTTACTCAGCCTCAAGTGGACAGGGGGGTGTCTTGTTGCCCAGAAACAGATGATTGATTTCTGGGACTTGCTAGTCATGCTGCCGACTGCTCTCTCCCCCACCCCTCTCATCGCACACACTTGGCTTTTGTTCTCGTATTGTGTGTGTCTTGTCACACCATAATGCAGCCAGGTCCGGGTCCATTTGGGCAGCTGGACATTGTTTTGTTAATGGTAGGCCACACTGCCCTCAAGGATGCTCGACTGCTCAGCTTGACAACAGCCTAATTTCAGCGAGACTTTAGGAGCTATCTAGAAATGATACAAAAGCAATAGGTCTCTGGCAAAAATGGCAAATACTCCGTAGCATGGGACCAGCTGTTGAAATGGTTTTTGCATTTGTGATTCCTTAACCCTCTCATGCCCAGTCTATGTAAAGCAAGTCTTTTTAGTTTATATTTGTGTAAAACTGCCTTAACTCCTTTTGGTCAGGGTCTGGGCTTGACTGCGGCTTGCTTTAAGAGTGTGTTTTTTGGTCGTGGGGTGATGTGGCAGTTATCTGTCCCAGACGGTTTCAGGTTGTGCTTCGTATCTGTAGATCAGTCATATGATTAAACTGCTGTTAAGGTTACTGCTTTGTCTCAAGACAGTGATAGTTTCAGCAGGCATTTAATCATAATAAATCCTTATTTCTATTTCAAAATATAGCACAAAGTGCTTTACGTATTAGAAGAAAGTTAAGAACAGTCATTTTACATCTGCGTTAAAGTCAAAACTTAATGGGAAACAAATTCCCATTATTTTTGCTGAAGACGTACACTCCCACTCAAAAGTTAAAGTATAACAAAGCAAAAAATCAGGGACAATGTGTTATGGTATAAACATGTACACAGCTGTATTCTGACCTTGAAAACATGCTGATACAAATGTATTAAACTTTCACAATACAAGAAGTCAGACTGGATATTAATTCAGTTCAATTCAAAAATTGTTTATTAATTCCCAAAGGGAAATTGTCACGAATGACTTATCTTTCAACTAATTTTTCGACTAGTCGACTAATTTAAATGAGTCATTTCCCCCCAAAAATCAAATGATTGCCATTTAATTTGTGTTCATTTCAATTTTGAACGCAACTCAAGTAAATGCGCCTGCATCGCGTTGCCTGCTTTACCTCCAAAGACCGTCATCGTACTTCACTGGATTTTTTTTAATACATCACAAGCTGGAGTGATGTTTGATTAATAATCATGCTTTGCTTGTCCTTTGCTGTTCGGAAGCGTCTTCAACATCTTCTGTGTGCTTCCTTTTCATGTGCTCATGCATCGCGGCTGTGCTCTGGTGATACGCCTACAAAGTCTTACAAAGTGTACGACCCACTCCATCACTGGCTGCCCTAGAGTATTCCCAAACGTTGGATGCTTTCGGCCTTTTTCTCGAGGTCGCCATATTCGATTCAGACTTGCCACCTGCTTCCATTTTTTTTATATTAAAACAGGAGGATGCTTGGAACCGACAGCAAAGGAAGCTCAATGCAGGGTTGTGAAGAGAAGCGGAGTTGCCTAAATGCATATGAGCCGTTTGAAACTGGAGACAGAAAAATATTAAAGGCGGTCAACACATTGAGGAAAAAAAACAGTTGTTACGAATTTTCCTCCTTGATTACGTCGACTAATCACAGCAGCCTTAATATTAATGGAAGGAAACTTTAATTTAGTTTTGAAATTTCAGAAGATAAATTGCAGAATGTGGTTTAACTTCAGTTTTTGATACTCTTTAGTAAGGTTGCAACTTACTATTTTTATGTTCAATTAATCTATCATTGAAACAATTAATCAACTTATTGGATAATGAATTGCATGATAACTTTAACCATTTCATAAAAAAAAGGTTTTAAAATTAACCTGGAAGGTTTTTTGTTTGTTGTTTTTTAAGGCATGTGCCAACTAACACAAAAATATTGAAAATGATTTTTATGGTCAAAAACCTATGCTTTATTTAACTTGTGTGATGAACAACCCCTGCTGATCAGAAGACTATAAAAAATAAACAGTTAGGTCAAGTTAAAAGCCCACCCTGTGGTGACCAACAGGATTTGACATAGTTTTTCTCATAACCATAACTCTTAGCTTCTCGCTATTGTTACTTTGATTTTGTCGGGGCAAATCCAAAATGTTAACAGTTTCTGAAAGTAGAAAACTTTCAAAAAGTAGAAGAGCTTTCTGATGGTGTTTGTATGTGTATGGATGGATGGATGGATGGATGGATGGATGAATGGACGGACGGACGGATATGTATGTATTTTTTTCCCAACAAGTTAAACATTTCTTCTTTTTTTCATTTTTTCATCAAATACATTTCTATCAGAGTGTGTTGAAGCAGGTAAATATCTAAACTTTGCAGGACAGGGGCGCTCAAGCACCGAGGCTGCCTACTCTGAATTAAATGTCTTTGCAACTCTGTTAACACAAAGGAAATTATATTTAAACAATTGGACAGACTGGGGGTGCAAACATCCGTTCTAACCCTGGTATCCTATACATTTCTTTTAGCTGATGTGGAATATGATCAGTCGGTTTGTTGTTTCGAGAGAGACGTTTCAGAGATGTATATTTTTGACTTGGCAAATTGTGCCGTCATTGCTTTGGTTTCTGGCTTGCGTTTGGAAAGGCATGCTGAACAACACATGCCCAGCAGTGCTCTTGTATTCTGATTGGTTCAGAAAAGTGACAAATAACCATGAAGGTGGGGCTGAAGGTCATGGAAACCAGAGTGTACACAGTAAAAGTAGAGGAAAGAGATGTGACACTCAAAATCAATAACATTCTGGTGTCTATTGAAAGGCTTCAATTCCATTGAGTATCAACATAACCTTTTTTTTTTTTCAAATTTAATTCCAATTGAATAACTCGGTGATATTATTGCTAAAAGGGTGACTGCTCCACAGTCACGCCGCTTCATTCTTGCCATCAATATTCTGGAGTTCTGGAGACGGTGTCAGTCGGCTCCAGTACAGCCTGTAGTGGAGACGGCCATCGTGGAACATTTCTCATTACTCACTCTGCCGTGCTTCGTATTGTTTAGTCCAGAGTGTAATTTGTTTTGGACAAACATTATATCTCACTTTTTCAATTCTTGCTCCACTGCCATCATCTGTGGCGGTGTCGCACCAGCGGACTATCTGGTACTCTAAGTAGTTACTGCACAAATATTGTAAATGACTACTAGAGTAAAGGATGCTAAACAGAGCCTGGAAAGATCGCTGCCTGGATTTAATACAAACCACCACAGCCTAAGCAAGAGAACTACATAGAAACAACTATTGTTGACATGTTTTTGATTGTTTGGGACGGCCACTTGCCTGGTTTCAGTTCTTTGCTTTAAATACTGACAACTATGAAAGCCAAATGGGGTTGAAATTGCAGAATGGATTTTGTCCTGATCTTTACTGCCCCCCCCCCCCCCCCTAAAAAAAAAAAAATCACACAGGTTTTGCTATTATTTCTGCTCTTGCCATCGCATGACAACATCAAAGATAACTTGAGACACATTTGCTGCTCCCAATGTTAGCATCTGCAGTTTATTATCAGTTAGCAGCTGTTGTCTTAAGGGTCCATCTTAACCAGTTCAAATCCACATGCCTGTAAAGTTGAAAATCTTTGAGGTTTTTGCAAATAGAGTCCAACAATCATGCGAGGTAACACATTGATGCATGTGTGGGGGCGACTGGTGTGATCTCTCAGTATTGGATGTGTAGTAGATGTTTGGTTTTTTTTTGATTTTTTTTTTTTTATATATATATTAAATTTATCTAGGACATGCTGTTTAAACCAACCCCCAACCATCGTACTTCCACATTAACACTCACGCAGAGCTAAGATTCATTGCAGTTCCTCGACTGACCGATAGTCTGGCTGCAAAAGCCAGTCAATCTCCACTGACTCCGATGTTAAAATGTGCATCTTTACAGCAGAAATAAACATTTACAGTGTGGTTAATAAATACATTTGGGGTTCAATCGTTTGATTTTACACCCATGAGAACTCTGAGAGGAGCCATATTTTTTGTACAACTCCAGGAGAGTTTATATCAAGCAATACATATAAGTCTAATAGGATTGATTGACAGTCGGCTCATTCAATCACTAGCCGTTATCACTTCCTCATCTGTAATCGTCATGCAAAGCAACCACCAGCGTCGACTGAACACGACGCTCATTTTGATTTTGCCGCCAAGTCGACACGTTAAATGGAATATCCCGCTATAAACGTCTGACAGCACCTCTGCAGATATTTTGGCGTTGTTCAGCCGAAGGAACTGAAAGCAAAGCTAACTTTGATTGACATAGGTGGGTGTCTCCCCGTTGGCTTGCTGAGTAACATGGCTGCGCCCCCGTACAAAAAAAAAATGGGCTTCAAAATCGGTCTTTAGAAACCAAGTGACCAAATGTTTTGCCCATTGTTATACACAGTCTATGGTTTAAACCCAGACTGTCATGTTTGTGCAGGTGTAAATCTGTGTATGAACCCTCTACTCTTCTCTCCTTCTGGTTAAAGGGGAGGGGGGGGTGCTTAGTGAATGAAGTTAATGAACTGTGATGGCTTTTTAAAATCTAAATGTAATGTCTTTGCTAATCAAAACATATTTCATGATTTTGATCAGCCCTCCGTTTTTCTTTTAGCTATATTATCATTATAGGTAGTTAAAGTCATCTAAAACTATCCCATCAGGGGCTCAGAATACTTGTTTGATGTTTTGCCATCTTATGGAAACACAAATATGCGAGTAGGACTGAGACCATTCAGAAACTAGCAGTACCTGACAGCAGTCATACTGATGTGCCCAGACCTCCGATGTGCTCCCGGAGTCACACGTTTGGCTGTTAAAAGGGTTAAACTCAGAGGAGACCACACAGAGGGGGGCACAGACCTGCTCCAATAACCAGCACCAATCCCTGCAGACACTCGTAATGAACAGAGTAGCAGTGAAATAACAATGGCACCCTGCTGTGGTGTCATGCTCAGCACATACAAAGACAAGTCTACAAGTTTTGGCACTTGGTGCAGTTTGATCCTGAAATCATGATCAATCATGCTGCTGTACAGCATATTTGTTTGCAATCCACCCCACAAATCCAGATCTGTTTTGTCCACGACCCAGGTTAAAAGGTACAAAGGTCTGCGTGGATTTGTACGATCCACATGTTGACATCAGCTCGCCCTTGGCTGGATTTCCTCCAATCGGAGCTTCTTCTAGACCAGAGGTCCGACCTCAGACCGTGCTGACCTGCCTGATTCACATGACTGAAGATAATAACAAAGTTTCAACCACCTTTAACAAACTCCACTAAACTATTAGAAGTGTACAAAATAGGTTGAAGTTGTGTTTAAGAAAGTATTTAAAAGGGTGCATTTGGACCAACTAAAGCTCCATGGAAAGTTTGATTATTTAAAGTCATTTCACCTAGTTTGGTGTAATCTAGCCACTACCAGCTAACGGACTGTGTGCTGTCTGACCTACATCTTTGTTGATGTTTGTGTCTCTCTGTAATTAGACTACCAAATGCTAGATGGTGGCATAGTTTCTTTTCAGCAGCGTGCAGGGCTGAGTTTCATGTTGTTTACTTCCTTTATGTAGCACTAGGTGCTTACATACTCGCATTCTGCATCATTCCAATGGAAGTGGGCCAGCAATTTTACTCCGTTGGCCTTTACATAGAGGAAGAGGGATAAATCCAGCAAACGTGAGTCCTTACATACACAAATCCGGCATTCAGGAACCAAAGTGCACTCGTGTGTATGAAAGGGTAAATCACGTTCACTGTGCTCATATTGATTATAATTTAGAAGAAGGAAAAAAAACAGTGTATGAGAAGGTGCTGTCAGCTTTCTTCATATTGGTACTGTCCCTTTTAACAAATGCAAATGCACAATAAAGGCGCGTGGAAAAGAGTGTGTGTGAGTGAGTGTTTTTTAGTTTTATTTGGATCCCCATTAGCTGCAGCAAAACTGCAGCTATTCTTCCTGGGGTCCGACACATAATATACAATATAAGACAAAAATTAAAAGCAAACCTAAAGAGGTAGTAGAAGAAAAAGAAAAGAAACATAGAACAGAAAAAAAGTAAAAAAAAGGAAATTCTACTACAAAATATATTCTAGATTTCTGTCAAATAAGACCAGTGCTCCTTTTGACACTCGCATTAAGGTTACAGTCATTCTGAAACATTTAGATTTAATGCATTAAAATACAAAATCATACCTTCTTTAAATAGCATCAACCAATTCAAACAATGTATAGTCATCGACAATGCATTTAAATTATAATCACTTATCGTAACTTGAACCAATGACCATTTTTAGTAAACCAATAGCCATTTAATAATAATTAAATAAGTTTTATATGTATTTATTTAAGAGATGTTTCTTTACTAATAATTTGAATTCTTTTATGCTAGTAGTTGCTCAAAGTGTTTGGGAAGTAAGTTCCATTCATACGTGTGTGTGTGTGTGTGTGGTGAGGTTGACTGGGAAGGTTTGAACTGTGTAACTACTGTAGACAGATTCAGCTGGAACTGTCCGGGTCGTCCTCACAGCTGCTGTTTCATTGGTGAGCGCGTTCCAACCGCGAGCGCTGCGCGTCCCCGGGGCCAAGTGCAGATCTATGCTTGTGACTGGTCGCCACACGTCCAACGTGATCAGAAAGTCTCACAATTCTCATCCTGTTTAGGAATGGGGTGGGGGCGGCTCCTCATATACACTACAAGTCCCTCCTTTTTCACGCCTTCTGGTTTACCTCGGGAGGCGGGATAAAGAGGTGATCAGATTTTACACCTTTCCAGAACTGGAAAGTCTTACATACAGGCACCGTGAAGGGGAAAGGCTCTGCAGAACACATGTCCCCTATGCAAGCGCTACAGATCAAATACAACATATCTTGCTGGAGCTGAAAAATGTTAAGCAACGGTCATTTTTACTGACTTTTTAGCAGTATCTCTTTCTACCTGGTTTGAAAATTACAGTAAAGAAGTCGTAGCGGGAAGTACCGGTATGTTGAAGGAAATATCAAGCAGCCAACCACATTTGTTGGAGTCTGCATTGTCCCACTGTGCAGCAGCATTTCTCAGTGCATGTGAGCGGTTAGGGCGTAGGGCTCCCCACTAAGGCAGGCATAGGTCGTTGGTTCAACAGAGAAGCATAACCCACATATACGGCACCTCCCTGAAAAGTTCTTAAAATGTTCAATGTTTGTTAATAACTCACGAGTCATCAAACGAAGTATGTCTGACAGCTTCTGCTTTTTTCTGAAAGCCCAGCCACTTTTGCGGTCTATGTGGAAGTATTTATTGTCCATTGCATCAAATGCTTCCCTGAGTTTTAACACCGCCAGGACTGTTAGATATCCTGAGTCACCATTCAGTTGGATGACATTCAAAATCTTTGACAGTGCTATGATATGAGTGGATATCTGATTTAAAGGGTTGTCAGGGATGTCGTTCATCCTAAAGAAGTTATCTTGTTAAAAACAACCTGCTCAAGAAAATACTCAAATGGTTTCAAGATTTTGAAAATTAAGATATCTGTAAAATAAAGTATATAAAGTGCAAAAACACAAATACACAAAAACAAACTGAAGTGTAAATTTACGTTTAATGTCTTTGAAATCCCTTAACTATTATGCGTTGAGGGTTTTGTTGTCTGTAGTTCAGCGTTTAGTTTAGTTTATTGTTTTGCACAGTTTTAAAAATATACAGGAAATATCAAATATAAATATTATAGGTGCAGGAAGAGGCAAAAAACTCAAAGGGCTTATTTGAAGCCTCCACCGAAGTTATTAAAGTTTCATGTGTTATAAAGAACACAAGGTTAACATTCAAAAACTAAAAGTATAACTACACAAAAGTGATGGCAAACTGATAATGCAATATATAAATAATAAAGAATAAAGACAAAAAAATAAGTATGTGTGAGTGTGCATGGGATATTATATAACTTATATTACTTATATTGACTCCTGGGCAAATAAGACGGTACATGTCACTATGAGTGTAACACAAAAAAAAAAAAGAACATGGATACATGTACAACCTTACATTGGGAAAACTGTTACAAAACAGCAGTCAAGTGGTCCTTCAAACGTCTTTTGTAACATTTCAAAGAGGAAGAGCTCCACAATTTAGTGCCCCTTAATCTCACCGAAAATTGACCTCTGCAAGTGAGAAATGTAGGAGTTTAGCGTTGTTTCACATAACTTCCACAAATGTCCCTCACAGACCTACAGGTGTGATATCATCTGATAATGTTAAGACAACATGAGCGACAGGGCAGTCCACAGGACAAGCACAGAGAAACACTGCAGAACAGGGCTGTTTGCACGTTGTTTTGATTGTACTTTCGCCAGTCGTTGGTATTAGTACGTCTGAATGTCCAGAGCATAAATGAGTAGGCTCCATGTGGTTTTTCTGACCTTTTAAACTCAACAGCATGCCTCTTATTACCAACAACACAACTACATTTGCCCAGCACACGTGAGCAAGTCCATGCTGGCATTAGGACAAACATTTGGAGAAAATATTTAATCACAATTTTTCTGACAAATAATGCTATTGCTGCTCGATTTATTGTCTCACTCAATTCTATACTCACTCTGCATGACATTTCTTACTTGTTGGAGCTTCATCATGTTGACCCATGTGCTAAATGGCAACGACTGGCGTTTGTAGGCAGCTTTTCTTCAGCTGAGTCATCAGTATGGCTCAGTAGCTCTGCTTGAGCGCAGGTCAGATGTTGGGTGTACAACTCGTTTTTCAGCTTCATCTTGCCCTTTTTCTTGCATTCTGTCGAATCCTCTGGAAGAGTAACTAACTTGGCTTAAATACAAGTGAGAGGGAGGGGTATACCTTTTGTTAGTCGCTGTGTTGACATGTCCTTAGAGAAGTCATCTCTACTGAAGTTGGTCAATCCCACGCGTCTTGTTGTCATGTCAGGTTTTTTTATCGAGCTTTTATAGCTTCGGCACTACCATAATTTCCGCACTATAAGGCGCACTTAATATCCTTACATTTTCTCAAAAATCAGCAGTGCTCCCTATAATCCGGTGCACCTCAAGTATGATTGTTGTTGTTCTTACTGACCTCAAACCAGTTTTATGTGGTAAACTGCACTCAGAAATAGTGCAGTTTTAGTGACTTTGGGAGCGACGAAGCCGCTGTTAGCTGACACATTAAAGTCGGTCCTTGGTTGGATACGGGTTGCAACGTCAGACAATGTTAGATAACTAATAACTAGTTGTATAAAGTTCGACTGACCAGACTGTTTCCTTTATATATGTTTAATCATGCGCCTTATAACCCTTATAATATGATATAATACGTATGAAAATAAACCCGTTCATTGATATTGCCCCTTATAATGCGGTGCGTCTAATGGTCCAAAAATACGGTTGTTTAAACATGACTTTCCACATTTGTTGTTCAGCAGGCTGTGGCCTTTTATTTACATTTTGGTAATGTTTTATGGTGTTTCATCTTAATGTGGAAAATGATTTGAGGCACAATTTGCACAGCACCCTTTTCTGTTGCACATTTTTCATACTTTAAATTAGAAATGCACCGATCAGGATTTTGAGGGCCGATCACCGATCTCCAAAATCAGTATCTGCCGATCCCGATATTGCTGATCACAGCGTGAAATCCATAAATTCTTCAATATTGTTGTCTCATGTACAACACTGACATTGTATTATTAGGTATCAAAATAAGGAGATGAGAAAGTATCATGAATTGACCACTGTTTTATTGCAGGCTGAGGCAATGTGCAATATTTCACACTTTAGAGACTCTTGGAGATGATTTAGACTTGATTTAGATTACTAGCTTCAGCTTTCCTGTGGTAATAATTATGTGCACCAACACAGACAACAGTAGACGTGTCACTCTCAAAAGTTGATACAAGTTGTAAACTATAAACTTTAGTTTTTCTGAGAAAAAAGGATTACATCTTAAAGGAGCTTGGGGCTGCTTTTAAGAAATGGGACTCTCTATCGCCACGACGGCCGTTGGGGGTACTGCAGCCAACAGTGAAGCCGGCACAGGAGAACGGGGAGAACGTGCATGCAGCGTCATGTGACGTCACATCCGCAGGACAGCGCGGGAAAATCGGGACGACTTGCATTACATTTTGCAAATAAAAAAAACAGCCTCAAGCTCCTTTAAAATAAAAAATTAATTATGAATTATTATGGTTTGCTAAAGCTTTAGCGGTAGCATCCACCGCGCGTGAGGAAACTATTGTGAGTGAAGCAAAATTCTTCACCCTACAACTCCAAATGTCACCCATGAAGCGACTGACACGACTGTCGTCCTGCGTGACGGTTAGGGTTGGATGTGACTGTATATAGTCTGGCTTAACTCCGATGGGATTTCATCAGTGAAATATTTACGTCTCGGCAGCGCGTACCGGGATCCAAGCAGCTAACGGCGCGGCTAAACCCGATGTCTGCTACAACGACAAACGGCTGATGATCAAAGCGTATGAATCCCATTACCTTATGATGTAGTTCTTTGCTGCTGTCGTTTATAAGTGTCTGTTACAGGTGAGTTAGCAGCGTTGCCGCACACTCCTGTTCTTAATAGAATCCTTGACTTGAGAAACTTTCAAATGTCTTATAAGCTTCGTTGTGTTGAAATTCTTTTATAATATTCCTCCTCTGGGCTTTTCCTTTGCACTCAGCTTGCAAACTGCAAATTTGTTGTCCTTTTTGGACGTAAAACTCCCATACCGGTGATGCCGGCCAAGCCCCCTTGGGACACCTCGGTCTGAGATGTGGGAATGCACACGCGGGTGGCGTTTTGTTGTTGTAAACGCCATCAGATCGGCCATCTTTGAACTATTATTTTGAGAACGCCGATCTAAACCAACAGGGGCATTATCGGCCGATACCGATCGGTTGCCGATCGATTGGTGCATCTCTACTTTAAATATTTTCAAACAGCAACAGGAGCAGCAGGTCCTCTTTTTCTTCAGGCTTGATGTTTCATACTTGATGTTTGGTTAAACTGTAAACTATACATTGCATTTGGGTTTATGATGCAACCATTTGGAGTTGTGGTATTTCTAAGAAATTATGAATTTACAGTTTACAGCATTGCCGTATTTTCAAGGTCACAGTTCTCCATATTAAATTATACATATGCGTTTAAAAGTTTTCAGTGAAAAAAGTTAATCTATCAGTCCAGAAGATTCTTGTAAGAATTCCAGAAAAGATGTTGTGAAGTTTCTTCATAACTTAAAATCCATACATTAGCCATGGTTCTACTGGATAAAATCTGATTTTTACTTATTAATTTTTTTAAATGAGAGGTTCCTTACTATACTGACCAGCAAATGGAGGCAATAACATTTACAAATAATACCTTCAAAGTTGTTTGACCAAAATGAGCAGTGGAGGACTGTGAAGACAGTTTCCGAATCTAATTTATTCATGACGTGAAGGTATTGCACAAATATCCAACACTCTTGACAATTGAAAGTTAAGCAGAGTGATACCGTGAGGGGGAAAGAACCCTGTGAGAACCTCTGTGGTTGTGGGTTTTGGTGCACAGTGCTCTGTAGCACCTAAAAGACGGGAGACGTTGGAATGGTTTCTGTGCAGGGGTCTGCAGAAATCCCTTCCCCGTTTCTGGGCCCTGAACCGGTACATGTCCTCGATGTAGGGAAGGTTGGCCCCTATTTTTTTCAGACCAATCTGTTGCAGTCTGTATCTGTCCTGTTTGGAAGCCAATCCAAACCAGACAGTGATGGAAGAGCACAGGACAGACTGGATGACGTCAGGGTAGAAGGTGATGAACAGCTGCTGGGGGAGGTTGAACTCCCCGAGCTGTCTCAGGAAGTACAACCGCTGCTGCGACTTACCACAGACAGTGGCTGTGTGGGAGATCTGGGGATAACCTGAAAGTGTCAACAGTAGACACTGTGTTGTGGTGAGGCCTTCACCTAAAGTCCACCCTCATCTCCAGTCTTGAGCTGGTTTGGCTCCAGGTAGTTTGACGGCACCACCGGAGCATCTGTTCCACTTCCTGTCTGTGTGCAGACTCATCACATCCTGGATCATTCCAGTTACCCCTTCAATAGTGGGTCTGATATTCTCCTTAAATGCTTTGTTGCCAATGAATGGGCTGTCAAAGTTGGGTATAGGAGATGATCTGAATAATGTCCTTTTTCCTCCTTCCCTTCTCAGGCAGCTTGTATTTATATTTGTTTGGGGTTCATTTAGGTTTTTTTGAATCTCAATAGAAGGCAATGTTTGCTACACCAAGTCACAAATGTATTAATACTTGGCCTCTCCAGCCACTGTAGATGGAAACCTTATGTTTTTTTTTTCTGTTTTGAGTAACTTTCTTGTCCATCATTAAGTATTCTGACAGAAGGCCTGAATGCTGCTATCACGCAGCATCTCTCACCATCCTGTGGTGAACTCATTTCATCTTTCTTCGCATTTTGCAGCCATTTTTGCATCGTTGAGACATGCCTTTCCACGCAGTGCTCATTTGGCCTCCATTATGCATCTCTTACTACCTCCCATGGTGGAACAGGGAATAATGATCACAAAACATATTGTTTTGCTCCGGGCCTGAGCAAAGGTGCTACAGTTGTGGCAACAAACTGTCCGTGTGACTGAGCTAGTTATTGTACCAAGTATCACTGACACATGAGCACTGGATTCCATCAGAGCGCTCGCTCAGGAATGGGACATATTTGGACGAGTAAACGGTAGGAAGCTTGAATGACAATGAAATCAACACACTGCTGGCTGCTTGTGCCAAGGACAACATTTGTCTTCACATTAGTGACCCTGTACATATAGCATTCATGTATGATGGCATTATCAAAACTACACAAAGAGAAGGGTTACGTTTCATTTATGAACACAAGTTTCCACCCGGAGTTAAATAAATTGAAGTAAAAAAAAAATGTTAATCTGAAGTAGCAGTAGGCGAGCAGGACTCCACTTTGGGTAGGGGGTTTAGGCTATTAGCTGTGGGACTGGTTGACGACAGGGCTGGCTCACAAAAGCAGCTGAACTTGGATAAACCCCGACACCAGTGCTCTTCAAACCCGGTCCTCAAGATATACTGCTCTGTGCTTTTTAGGTGTTTCCCTGCTTCAGCACACCATGACACAAATGACTGTCACTAACAGACTTGTGCAGACCTGGACGACAAACTGATGACGATTAATTAGAATAAGGTGTGTTGATGCAGGGAAACACCTAAAACATGCTGGACAGTAGATCTCGAGGACCAGGGTCCAAGACCACTCCCCTGTTCAATTACTCTCTGAAGAGGCTGAATTCATGACTACTGCAACAATTAATTTCCCTTTTGGAAGTTTTTTTTTGTTTTAATTGAATTTAATATGGGAAACCAGGAGAGCAGTGGAAAGGTGGAGCGACGAGGTAGACTACGATTAAGAGGCAAAAGGGTTCTCAAGTTTTCCTTTAAGTACAAAGACTCTGAATGACAGCGTTGCCGGAATGAAAACATTTGCTCTTCATACACAAATATGGGATTTGTGTGTGAAAGCTGTAAAAACAAAACAGATAGCTGTGCCTTTTGGTGGGGGATAACCGGATGACTCAAAATGCCCTGTACTTTCTGGTCAATTTTTACATAGAGGGGAAGCTTATTTGGATGTTGTTTGAAAACCAGTCAGAGAAAAGTGTATTCCAGGAATCCCTTGATTGATTAGGCTTAGCATTTACACCAATGGTATTTGTTTTTCCACACGTTTCCCATTGACTTGCCGTGTGAGCTCCATACCCAGACCAGAGGCAGAGTTTCAAATGGAGCAGTAGGCGGCCGGCTAGTCCGGTCGCTCCGCGAGCAGGCGACGGGAGCAACCGGACAGAACCCTGTTTTATATAAATAAGTATGAATGTTGGCTAGAACTATTTCCGTGGTATTTAAAGGTCTGCGTGGTGACATTATTTTCTCTCCTGCTGTGTTTCAAGCTGTTGAATAAATGGATTTTGCGTGTAAAAACAGCGTGTTGAGGTTTTGGCTCATATCATCAGACACGAGGCCCAAGAGGGTGTCACAATTAAATAAATACAATAAAAACAGACATAGATAAAATGTTGGACATTAAGATCCTGAAGCAGTGTAATGCTCTCCATGTCATCTGGGCACAGTTTTGGAGCTCTGTGCAGTGGCTGTGCCGGGAACTAAATCTTTTTAGTTCAGATATGTACCTATTTATCCAATGTCTTTTTTTAACCCTTATATCAGCACTGAAAAGTGATGGAAGAGGTGAGCAGTTACAGGAGGAATCTGTTTAATTTAAGACACTGTCAGAAAGACAGTAGTAAAATATTGAAATCTGACATCTACGGTAGACTTTACAGTAAATGCTTCCTGAAGATTCTAGTAGTTCCAACGATCTCCATTTGCTTAATACAAGCTATTGATTTTACCTTTCTGAATCCACAATGTCTCATTTGCTTTTATTACTGCAATTAAAAAAAAAAAAAAAAAAAAGAAAAAGAAAAGGGCAGCAGCATCTTTTCCCAAGCCGACGCAGAGAAACAGATGCTTTTCTGACACTGAGGCTGCACTACTGCAGTGCTATTTTAGCCGGATGTCCACATAACTGCATTGCTCCTGCTGTGGCCTCTCTACATTGGTTATCTGTTCAATTTAGAAATAGATTTCCATATTTTCATCATGACTTGAAATGTGCTAAATGGCCATGTCATATCAACCTCCCGGAGCACTTGGCCCTCAATCTGCAGGTTTGCTCTCAGTTCCCAGAGTGGGAGAGAGATCTTTCAGTGTTCAAGCTCCTTTTATGTGGAAGCAGCTGCTGGTCTGGGTACAAAACGCTGTGTACTGTCCTCACGTGTGTGTCTGTGTGTGTCTGTGTGTCTGTGTGTGTGTGTGTGTGTGTGTGTGTGTGTGTGAGAGAGCAGGGCTGTACAGATGGCTAACAAAAATGCCAATAAAACTGTGTTGTGAAAAGCTGTGACTATTCTGTCGGCTGTTTCTTTAAAACTGAAAAACGGCACGAAGCACGTACAAGAATATGTAATTTAACACGCATATGAATACGTCATCCTCAATAAGCTTCTTCTTAAATGCTTATGCATGAAAGGACTTCAACGATTACGTTGCAGGTGTTTGGTTTTCTTAATATACTTTTACTATTGCTGACTCATGGTAAATATGATCACATTGTGAACAACTGACCCCAAGCTTGGTCTACACACATTAATACATTTTTCTTTGGACATACTTTTGTTTTTACTTCTGAATGTGTTTTATCATTTATTTTTGAATTTTTTAATAAGTCCGTAATTTAGCAGTCGTTTGATGATGATGATGTTAATCCTCACCGCTCGGTACACCTTTACTTATTCCCAAGAGTATACATTCCTTAATCTGTGTTAAGTTAAAGATTTGTGGAAAAACATTTTGTGGCCTGTTCTGATATTCACTTTTTTATTGGGTTGTTAAAAAAAGGGACCTGAGGCCTTAATTATTTTTAATGCTGTCCACTACATTGAGACCAGATGCATAAACATCTGTAGCTTGGTGCGTACAGCTGTGAGTGCAGACAGGTTTTCTCCGGGCTAAATGTGTGGAGCTCTCTTTAAGAAATTTCAATGATGCTGACATTTTCTGCACACTTCTCTTTTCCCCTCACACTGGTTTCCAGTGATGAGAGACAGGGGGAGAGGGTCCATGTCTTTTATTGTTCAGTGTAAACATTGCTCAGTGTTTCTAAAAAAAAATAAATGTTTGTTTCAATGAGAATCAAGTAGGTCATTGTGCACATTAAATTGTAAGTAAACACATTAACAACAGTGTGTGCGTGTGTGTGTATGCATGAGTGAGAGAGAGAGAGGGAGAGAATCTCATTTGCACGTCCCTCCTTCCTGGATTCGTCTCCAAAATGGCCTCTGTCCTCCCGAAGTGAACACTGTTGAGCCGACTGGTAATTTGAGCTTTCTATTCATGGCCAGCGGAGTGAACAAGGAAGGGAAGGAGGAAGGGTGGGGAGGGAGTGAAGGAAAAGAGAGGCTTTCCGCCTTTGTATGGAGTTTACCTCCGTAATGATCAGCAGGTCCTATCGGAATATTGACTCCCTTTTTGAGTAAGACAGTTTGGTGGCTATTTTTGGGAGGCTGCAATCTTCTACAGTTACTTCTTAGGCCTCTGATAAGGCTGTGAATGAGGCGTTCAGGGACCAGTCCGTCTAATCCCCTAGATTGTGTTTGTGCCCTCTGTGTACTGTTATAATGCTCAAGTTGTAGCACTTGATGAAAACTCTTCAGTCTCTCCTGCACCAAAAAGGCAGATTCAACCCTTTATCGTCGTTTATGTCCCCGTACGTATTTGTGGAAGTGAGGTTGTGACTGAAAGTTCAGCACACAGACATTTATAGTTGTGTTTTCCAGCTGGATGAGGTTGACATTCTCATTTTGACAGTGAGCACAGATAAATTGACCTTGACATTATCCGAAGTTTCCCGTCTTGCCGCGGTTGCTTCGGTGCAGGAGCACGGGGCAGCGCTCCTCGTATCCAGGGGACCATGGCAGAAATGTCATGCATCCCGTTGCTGCACGGCCAGATGGCTCTCTCTTTCCGTTGCTCTCTGAGCATTCTGCTGTTTTGTTGTGAAATGGGAGATCTTGCTTTTTTTTTAATACCTGCATTGTGTCTTGTTTGTGAGATAACGTTTGCCCAGAAAAGGACGTCTTGTGTCTGAGAGCCAGACTGTTTCCTGGGAATGTGAACACTACAGAAACACTTCTTCCTCTGGACAAGGTCACTGCCTCCAGCTCTGCTTTTGGTTTGGAGTCTGAGCAGGAGAGGAAGCAGAGCCCGGTGTGGTCACATGACGGGGGGCGGGGCGTCAGGATGACCTGCTCCCTGGTGTTTGGGAGGAAGGCGCCACCCTGTGGCCGTCTCTTGTCCTGCAGCGCGGCTGGAAAAGAGTTGTTTTTCTGCTCTGAAGAGCCTGCCTCCTCCCCTCCTCTCCATAGATGAGAACCAGGCCTGTCCTTCCATGTACATATTGAGCTGTCGTCATAAACACAAGCAGGAAAAAAAGCTCTCTCCCGCATCGTAAAGTTTTCATAGCCAGCATGACTCAGGGATTTGCTTTACTTGTCTAAGGATAGTTTTGCATTTTCTGTTTGCTTTAAGTCTATGAGATATAGACCTTTTCATGTTCCCATTTGAACAAATTCCATCTTCGTCTCCATGGAGATTTAATAATCCATAAATGAGCAGTAATGTCTGTAATGAGTTTTAGATTTTAAGGGACAGAGAGAAGCCTTATGTTGACTGGTACAGTTTTGGGAAAGACATTAGAGTTTCGAGTTAGTTTCTGTTTGATCACACATGTTTGTGTTGGGTTAATCACACGGGTTTGAACCAACTCCACAATGTGCAGACCAAGCCCTAAAACAATCAGACTGATCCTTGTGCACACTTCCAGCTCTGAGAGCTCGTCTCTTTAACTTCTGCAGATGTGAACAGCAGCCATGGAAATACAGATCATAGCACATGCTTCTTAAAATCTCACTCATTAACAACTTGGCAGGTTCATTTTCTTACCGATGGTTATGCAGCAGCCTTTTTTTGTGCTGGCTGACATTTAGGCCAAAAATGGCAGTAAGATCCAGAGGTGGTATAGATAAATGTTTTAAAAAGTCTTCATTTTAGCACATTTCCAGGACCCTGATGCTGTACATCATCACTCGATGGAGGTTGTTTTTTTGTTACCATGGTAAAATAACATGATTTTTTTCATACAACAAGAACCTAGTTGCGTCTCAAAATTGATATGCAAGTCTTGTTCACTGACAGGACTGTCTCAGAAAATTAGAATATTGTGATTTTCTGTAATGCAATTACAAAAACAGAAATGTCATACATTCTGGATTCATTACAAATCAACTGAAATATTGCAAGCCTTTTATTATTTTAATATTGCTGATCATGGCTTACAGTTTAAGAAAACCCAAATATCCTATCTCAAAAAATTTGAATATTCTGGGAATCTTAATCTTAAACTGTAAACCATAATCAGCAATATTAAAATAATAAAAGGCTTGCAATATTTCAGTTGATTTATAATGAATCCAGAATGTATGACATTTTTGTTTTTTTAATTGCATTACAGAAAATAAAGAACTTCATCACAATATTCTAATTTTCTGAGACAGTCCTGTACATGTAAATTTAACCATCTTGCCACTAAATACTTGACAAAATCCAGCTCATGTTTTGTGATCTGCAGGTGTTGCACGTCCCTGCAGCTTGTGCTGTGTCTCTAACGCTCTGCCTCTGTTTCTCCTCTCTCCTCCAGGTCCCTGATGACCGTGAGCCGTGGGCTGCGGCTCGGCAGCGCCCCACCTCTGGAGTGGCCCGGTGCTTCAGTTCGGACCTCGTGATTCTCCTCGCCCTCTCCTCCTCACCCTCCTCTCATCCTGTTCCTCCCCCTCCCCTCCTCCCCTTCCCCCCCCTCATCCCCCCCTCCCAAGCGTCGCTGTGCTGGACGTCATGAGCATAGTAATCACGCTGGGAGTCACCACACCTGAAACGTCTTACTCAGATATGGCTGCTGGATCAGAGTAAGTGGTCGTCCCTGATGTCTGTGCATCTCCCCCCGTTTGTTCTACCTGACGTTACGCTCTCAATCGCTGCGTCCCAAATGCCGTAATAAACAGTATACAGGACTGTCTCAGAAAATTAGAATATTGTGATAAAGTTCTTTATTTTCTGTAATGCAATTTAAAAAAAAAAACAAAAATGTCATACATTCTGGATTCATTACAAATCAACTGAAATATTGCAAGCCTTTTATTATTTTAATATTGCTGATTATGGTTTACAGTTAAAGATTAAGATTCCCAGAATATTCAAATTTTTCGAGATAGGATATTTGAGTTTTCTTAAGCTGTAAGCCATAATCAGCAATATTAAAATAATAAAAGGCTTGCAATATTTCAGTTGATTTGTAATGAATTTGTAATGAATCCAGAATGTATGACATTTTTGTTTTTGTAATAGCATTACAGAAAATCACAATATTCTAATTTTCTGAGACAGTCCTGTATACTCAAAAAGTATACTTAAGTTCAGCACACTTTTGAGTAAATATCAGTAGTATGCATTAATTGGGACGTACTACTCAGAGCCACACGGCACTTCCTGTGTGCCGAAAAATCAAACTGATATCTTTTTTCATTCAGATAGAAAAAGCAACTACAGAGGACAAGGGAATACCATTAATGAGTTATTTAATGTAGATGTAAGATTATAAACATTCAGTTTTACTATTGGAATCAAACAAATTTCTGTCTTAACCATAATGTGTATTTTCAGTCGATGGTATTCTTTCAGGCTTTTTGACTCTCAATGGGGACTGTGTTTTTAGTCACGTGAAACGTCGTCTGGAGGTCTTTGCACCGTGACGTCACCTTGCAGGAAAAGTACGGCATTGCCAGGGTTTTTACGGAGTGGCCATGAATCCCGGCCAGTTGTCCCGCTCGTTTAAGAGGTCGTGAGGCGGCTGCTTCATTCAGCTGATCCACTGGAGACACGTTTTTACAAGCAGACAAGTTAGCAACAGACACTTTTACCGCTCAGCTGTGCGCCTTGTTCAGAACACTGCGATGAATTAGCCATGTGGCCGGCTGGAGTTGACACAGACCGAGCACATGTTGGACTTTGCAAACACAAACCAGCTCCAGTGACTCCAGAAGCTGTGCCTTTTTCCCAAAACATCACTTTTAACAGTATCCCCCGACGCTGCTACGTCTACAGACGACTCTGGAGGAAATATTATGGAAACTACAGAGGACGTGGAGGCGTTGGCGGTGTCATACAATAATTGTGCAGATGAAAGTCAATCTAAATTGTCATTGTTTGAACTTTACCATAAACTATGAAGCGGTAAAACGGATTATTTCCTCGCTGCTCGGCCGTACGCTCTTCTTGTTTCAGTGCAGCTGGAAAACAACTTGGAGGTACCAGTGAAGACGAGACAAGTGATCCAGCATGACTTTAAAATCAGCTCTTATGTCTTATTACCTTTTGGATTGTTGGAACATTATTGCCGTCCACAGCCGTGGAGGAGAAATATGAACTTCTGGAGCGTGAGATGCTGGACGAAGGGATGGATGTGATGTTCCAGAAAGAGTCTGTCCTGAACCCAGGAACGTCGGAGTTTACTGTTCTAGTTCAGCTGAACACAGTTCAAGAGCTCCAAATGTTTAAGACAAGGAACTTTTTTTTCTTAGGTGAACTTCCATTTAACTTTAGTTAGTTAGTTTTACATGCACACATGCCACATATGTCCAGGTCTCGCTGGCTTCAAGCACAGAAAAACAAACAAAACACCTGGTGAGAGCTTGCTCAGGGTTTCCATTCGTATTAACTCTTGCATGACATGTAAACCTGTTCTATAATTATATAATATATAAAACGTGTTGTAATGAACCTGTTTTTGGAAATCTAAAATATGGAATGAAGCTGCGTCCCCTTCGAACAGTTTTATTTTGCATCATCGTATTCCGAATGACGAGAAGAACCAAATAGTTTTCCTGTAATTTTCTAAACATTGATGTGACCAAGGGAACAAGCAAACCAAAAAAAATACAGATTGTTTCTGGTTTTGTTAAATCTACTACGATCAGTGTCAGTAGTCATGGCCTTGTCCTTCGTCTGTGTGAAAAGTGTCGGCTTTATCTTTTTCTTCCCATCACAACTGAGATGTTGAGTCTTGCATAAAGAAATGAACTCAGACAGCAAAAGTAAGATAGTTTTTTTTTCTTTTTTTTTTACGCCACGTAAAAAAAGCGCGTTTATGTCACTGAACTCAGCCGGAATGCAGTCGTTAAATCTCCTTTTTCTTTCCACCGTGTCGTTCAAAAATAAGCGACGCTCCTCTGCTATGTAGACGTGCACGTCCTGGGATTCGGGTGCAGCTCCTACTCATTACTGTAGGTTTGTTGTGGCCTTCACTGCAGATGTGTCGTCTTCAGGAGAGGACAGACCTTAAATACGGGGCAAAGGAGTCGCACAACAACCTTGCCATCTGTTGAATGATATGTTGTTTTTCTTTTTTTTTTATTTGTTTCTTAAACAATTCTGATGAAGCAAAGAGGAAAATTTGTATCGTACTAAATGCATAACTCTTGAAATGACAACCTATTTTTCCATTTTTTTTTTTAAAGCCCTGAGTCAGTTGAAGCAAGTCCTGCTGTGAATGAGAAAAACTTCAACAACCACAGTTGTGGCAGTGCACAGAGTCATGGGTATCGGGGACTACCATATGCTGTGAGTTCATAACCTTTTTTCCTTTTTTTAAAAACATCAATTGCAACCATAGCATGTGTTATGTAAAGTATTACTCTCTCCTTTAGTTGCGAATGTATTAAAATATAAAATAGCGACATTTAATCTGTCCGATCTTTCCTTTTCTCCTAATCCTTTTCAAAAGAGCTTGTCTGCTAGACGTACTGCAGTAAAAGTAAAACGAAGGATTGGCGATGCTTTGATTTCAAGTGTCTTTCCTGCTGTTTAGTCTTCTGTATCCACAGACTGCCTCTGTTATTAACAACTGTACAGTTTCACATACCTGTTTTTTTTTTCCTTGCCCTCATTTTCATTTGTCTCCATTTTCCGTTTCCCTTTTTGCCTGAACACCCCGTTGTTTGAAGATGCAACAGTCTTCCGTTGTGTGTTGTCAGGATCACAACTATGGCGCGCCCCCTCCCCCAACCCCACCTGCCTCTCCTCTCTCCCAAACCATCATTCCCCGCATGGATCTCAACGGAGTGGTGCGCAGCTCCCGCTGCCACAAACCCGCTGAGGACAACTCGGCCGACAGCGACAGCTCCTCCGAGGAGGACGGGGCGGTGGCCAGTTGGTGCCACTGCAGCCTGTCACAAGACGGCTTGCTCATCAAATGTAAAAGTTGCAGGTGAGAAACGGGGGAGGGATTTTTCACATTGAGTTTTCATCTGCTGTAATGGATTCAGTCGAACTAATTCATCATGAGCTGAGTCTTGATGCCGTGGCTCTATTATTAGCAAAGTTTAAATGAGCTGCTCGGGATTAAAACTTGGGTGTTGTTGTTGAAAATTTCAAATCAATTCCAGGGCCTGGCGGGAATTCTGCTGGAAGAACATAATAAGATTCTTTATCACTCCAAAAATGAAATTTACTGAAACTGAAAATGATCCAGGGTCAGGATATACAGGACTGTCTCAGAAAATTAGAATATTGTGATAAAGTTCTTTATTTTCTGTAATGCAATAAAAAAAAAAAAAAAAAAATGTCATCCATTCTGGATTCATTACAAATCAACTGAAATATTGCAAGCCTTTTATTATTTTAATATTGCTGATTATGGCTTACAGTTTAAGATTAAGATTCCCAGAATATTCTAATTTTTTTCAGATAGGATATTTGAGTTTTCTTAAGCTGTAAGCCATGATCAGCAATATTTAAATAATAAAAGGCTTGCAATATACGGGCCCAGACCACTTCCATGTATTCTGGGCCCGCCCCCTTATTCAACCATGTTGGCAAGAATTTACTGAAGAATTACAGACAATTTTCAGACTAAAACTTGAGATTTCCTTTATGGCATTATATCTGGGTAAAATCCCAGATGGACTTATGGCCCAGGACAAACAAAGGACGACTGGACCACAATAGTTGACGATATACGTCGCATGGAAAAACTGACCTTCTCCTTAAGATTACAGGCTGAGCAGTACCGGTATATAAAATACTGGCAAAGGTAGACTTTATATTCTGTGGAATGTAACTCATTGACTGTGTGAATGTAAAATACTGTTTTTGTGGGGGTTTTCTTTATTTTTATTAATGTATGCCCTAAGTCAACCTGTTTGTTCTCTTATTTTATTTTTATTTTATTAATTTTTTTACTTCCCTTATTGTTGAAAAAAACTTGAAATCACCAATAAAGAGAAAGTTGCAAAAAAAAGAAAATTTCCAATCTGAAATTCTTCAGTGTCTTGACTGTTGATGCGTTGCTGTTTCAGAGAACTGGACAGAAGGAAAGGAGCGGAGGCCCAACACAGAAAAACGGAAAACGTCTCGGGTGAGCTGCCTTCTTCACACAAAACTGCGATTGAAAAATTCAGTAGAAGTTTAGCAGCCGTTTTATCCCTCCGATTAATTTCTTTCTTTGTTTCTTTTCCTGGCGGTCACAGCTGGAGAGAGCAGTGCGACCGAGAGCGGCGATGAAGAGGTTTCCCCTTCCACCATCTCCTACACAGCGACCCAGCACACGCCCACCAGCATAAAACTCACCGTCAACCGAGTGAAAAGGAGCAAATCCAAAAAGAGGAAGAAGAGCACGGAGAAGGCCCGGGGAACGCCGAAGGAAAAGAAAGTCAAGGTCTGTGAAGTGTTGCAGCCCACGTGTGGAAGGATCGGTCTAGCAAAAGATAGTAGACGGAAGTTAGACCTTCCATTTAAGACGGCTGAATAATTGCTGCTGATGTTTTTACATCATTTTATTTCTATTTCAGGCTTTTAGAGAGGGTTCTCGAAAATCAATGAGGATGAAGGTAAGACATTCATGTGAAGTTGGGCTTCAGAGACCTTATGTTTATGAAAACAACCTTAAGTTCCATTCAGTTTGTTTTACTTAGCCCAACATTCACGTGTTGCATTTATAGAGAAAATTAAGAAGTGGTACACGACTTCTACTAAATAGAGCCCAATTCTACCCAGTTGGAATCCAGTCAACTGCATCGACTAGTTGGGTCGTCAAAGGGCAGAAAAGAGATGGCAGAAAAATCACCCCAAGGGCATTTGCTACGAGAAAAAAAATAAAAAGAGAGAAATGCAATGTTAATAACTGCATGTAAATATGTGAGGAGTGATTGGTTTCATCTGCTTTCATGGAGTTGTATAGCTGAGTATCATCTGCACAGCAATAAAGAGATGTACAGTAATCCCTCACCTTTTCACGTCTCGCTGCTTCACGGATTTGCATTGTGCATCGTGTTCTGCATTCTGATTGGCTAAACAGTCTCCCCGCTTCTTCACTTCCTGGGTCAAAAACGTTGGTTGCTTAGCAACAATGATGAGAACGACCAATGAGCTTCAGCAGCAGCTCAAGAACGGGACCTTTTGATGAATCGTTCATTACAGTCTCAGATATAATCCATGGTGGCATGTCGGTTTATAAGAATCTTTTTGTCCAAAAAAAAAAAGAGCGACAAAAACTACCTATAACTGTGTTCTTCTTTTGAAAAAACACACCTGCGCCGCGGGCTTTAGAAGAAAAAGACGCTACAGCGAGTCAGGATGCAGCAGCATCAGAAGAGCAGTGAAGTCACAATCACAATCTGTCCTACTGTACTTGTTTTGTAATTGTATTTTTTTTTCATAATCATTTTTGATTTTTCTCCCGTTCAAATCCAATTACTCGGGTCGTGGCGGGGCTGATCTCCGCAATCCTTGTATAATAATTGTAAAAAAAAAAAAAAAAAGGTTGCCTCTTTGCAGATTTCACCTATCACGGGTTCTTTTTGGAACGTAAACCCCGCGAAAAACGAGGGATTACTGTATATGTGGAGCACCATGACTGACTGATGTGTGAGGAAGATTCCTGGTCCACACGAACAACCTGTCAGATAGCCTCTGCATTCGAATGTTGTGATCAATCAAATGCAGCAGTGAAATCAAACTGGGCGACTATAGGCCACGTTCTGAAAAGCTCGAGCAATCGTTGGTACCTTAGACCGGTGCATGTGAACATGTGAGGAGTGAGGTCCCATCTGTGCTAGGATGTGATCTCAGTATTGACTGAGGCTCCTGGGAGTAAATCGCTCCAACACTTGATTGTCACCACTTTGTAATTGTGCAGAACTCCACGCTGGAGGCCAGCGTCCTGGACGAGAACACGGCGGAGGGATGGGAGGACAAGATCCGGCAGTGGACGGACCAGTACGAGGAGGCCCAGACCAACCAGTACAGCGCTGACATCCAGACGCTGCTCCGGATTCACCGCTCTGGCAACTGCGCCGCCCTCTCCGAGTTTCGGAGCGGCAACACGCCGCCGCCTCCCCTCCCGCAGGCCTCGCTGGCCCCCACGGACCCCGGAAAGGGCACCGAGCTGGGCTGTAACAACACGGTGCTGGGATCCCAGATGCAGGTCAGTCCTGATCCAGTCCTGATCCAGACTCACCAATGCACTTCTGGCTCTACATGTACATATAACATACAGGACTGTCTCAGAACATTAGAATATTGTGATAAAGTTCTTTATTTTCTGTAATGCAATTTAAAAAAAAAAAAAAAAAAAAAAAAAAAAAAAAAAAAAAAATCATACATTCTGAATTCATTACAAATCAACTGAAATATTGCAAGCCTTTTATTATTTTAATATTGCTGATTATGGTTTACAGTTTAAGATTAAGATTCCCAGAATATTCTTTTTTTTGAGATAGGATATTTGAGTTTTCTTAAGCTGTAAGCCATGATCAGCAATATTAAAATAATAAAAGGCTTGAAATATTTCAGTTGATTTGTAATGAATCCAGAATGTATGACATTTTTGTTTTTGTAATTGTATTACAGAAAATCACAATATTCAAATTTTCAGTCATGTGTGTGTGTGTGTATATATATATATATATATATATATATATATATATATATATGTGTGTGTGTGTGTATATATATTGTGTGTGTGTGTAGTGTGTCATATCCAAAATCTTTGGTCTTTTGTATAGAAATTAAATTAATTTTGATTATAATGAAATAGAGTTTAAGGGGTAGGATTTAATACGTTTTTACTTTTTCCTACTCCTTTTCGAGCATGTTAATTATGATGGATGCATGTTTTTATTTATATTTTTGTCTTTTTGTTTTCTTTTTTACATTTATTTATTATTGTTTTGGTTTTTTTCACTACTGTTTCATGTTCGAAATAAAATTTCAATTCAACATAATTCACGCGTGTGCCGTAAAAGGCCTTTGTAGCTTGTAAAGGGATTATTTTGGATGTTTCCAGCTCCAGTTAGGACGAGTAACACGGGTCCAGAAGCGCAGGAAGATCCTCCGAGCCGGCAAGCCCCTGGAGCCCGACACCCGGATCATCGAATACCGGGGAAAAGTCATGCTCAAGCAGCAGTTTGAGGTCAACGGGCAGTTCTTCAAAAAGTAAGCAGTCACTGTTGCTGCTGGGCTTCACCTGGTTTTGTACTTAAACGCATACAGTATTTTGTCTGAATACAACCAGATAAATCATTCTGTGATATTTTTCCAGGCCTTATCCTTTTGTGCTGTTCTACTCCAACTTTAATGGCGTAGAGATGTGTGTTGACGCGCGGACGTATGGAAATAACGCACGTTTTATTCGGAGGTCCTGTACGCCCAATGCTGAGGTTAGCCTTTCAACTTTTTTTCCACTGCTCGCTTCATGTAGCTCATTTCCCTTAAAAGTTTTCATTTTTAATTTCTATGAATGAAATTGAAAATCCACATGTTTTTGCTTCCAGGTCCGACACATAATTTCTGAGGGCATGATTCACCTGTGCATCTTTGCTGTCAGTCAAATTTCGAAGGACGCCGAGATCACTATTGCATTTGACTTCGAATTCAACAGCTGGTTAGTCGGCGTCTCCCCTCACACCTCTGCCGTCCCTCCTCTTTAGTTTAGTTTATTTAGTACATATTAAAAAGTCAGTAATACACTTACCATAAAAAAACAATAGACAACATATATGCAAGGAGGTCCAAAAAACCCTCTAGGGGCTTGACAAGAGGACTTCCTTAAATGAGCATAAAAATTGACATTATCATGGACATAAATGCTTATCATACGCAACACACGCCACACACACATACACATACACCCCCGCTCACAGCACGCTCACACACTGCACACTCGCACGCACACACAAAGAAAAGAAAAAAGTACATACCCAAAAAAAATAGAAAAGACAAAGGAAAGAAAGAAAAAACTACAATACTGTACGCATGAGGAAAAAAGACAACGTGAGTAAGTAGAAGTTTACATCATATTATTAAGCTATTGATATAGCAAAATATGTTTCACAGATTTTTTAAATAATTCATGAGAAAGTTTGACAAGGTGGGGAGGAAGTGAATACGTCTGTCAGAGATCTTAAACTGAGATGAAATAGTTGGCGATTGTGGGGGCCGAAGCTGGGAGGCTTTATGGGTTGAATAATTATGAAATTCATTGTTCGGGGAAAAGAAATTGTGAAAATAGTTAGGAATAGTTTTATTTAAAATTAAATAAGGAGTTGAGAGAGTTTTACTAAGTCCATTTTTCTTTCTCCTTTCCTAACTCTCCAGTAATTATAAAGTGGACTGCGCCTGCCACAAGGGCAACCAGAACTGCCCGGTGCAGAAGCACAACCTGAGCCCCCCGGAGAGCGCCCTGCCCCCCCGCGCCCTGCCGCCCCCCTCCCCGGTAGTCGGGGCCGAGACCCGGCGGAGGAAAGCTCGGCGGAAAGAGCTGGAGGTGGGACTGGCCGGCGAGGGCGGCCAGAGCCTGGAGCAGCCGCTAGAGGCCAAAGACGTGCCGGGAACCAGCGACACAGAGGTTCGTTCAGTCATAAACCCTGTCAGCACCAGCTGGAAGACATTTGTTGATGATGGTTATAGATTAAACTGTACGTACTCAGAGTAATCAATCACTGTGCAATAATAATAATAACCACAAACATATGCTGTAACAAGGCACCTTTCAATAATCATGTCTATCTCATACTGCTGCACCTTTCACTTTTTTTAAATTGTACATGGGTCAATGATGTGTCAAATTGATTTTTTTTTTCAATTCAAAAAAGGTTTAAATGGATAAACAAATACCATATATATTAACTACCTGTCCCACATATGGACTCACTTGAATTTTACGAAAAATACTAGTTATTTGAGATTTTGTTGTTGTTTTAAACGTCTAAATGTCATGTGGTGCAACCGTCCGACCAGGACTCTTGAAAAATGTTTTTTAAATCACTCTAAATCAATCTTCTGCCCTATCTGGCATGATTTCTGAATTGTCTTGTAGTGTGTAAGATTACAACACATTTGTATTTATATTTCAATCATAATGTACAAACAAAGTTTGACTGATAACATTTTATGAAATATCATGTGGCGTGACCATTAAAAAAACAACCATTTTTGTATAATACTGAAAACTTGTAAAAAAAAAGATGTCAAGATGTTAAGGAAATTAATTAATTTTAATATGAATCATGGTTGCACCACATGACTTTTTTTAAGGCTAGTGCCAATTCATCTTGACAAAAAACTCTGAAATCACTTAATTAAAATTTTTTATAGGAATTTATGTGTACACAACATTCTTAATGTTTGAACGACTGCAATAGATATTCTTTTTTTTATTATTTTGAAATTGACCTGTTGAAAATCCTTATTTGTCATTGACCCATATATGTTAATAAGCTTAGCTGTCATTTGCCTATTGCCTATTTACTGTACAGTGAGCGAGAAATAACCGAGTCAAATTCCATGTCTTGTTTTGATAATAAATAAATAAACAAACATGATTCTGATTCTGATATCATCTCACCAGAACCTGACCAAGTGTTACAGGGCAAGTTTTTAAAAGCAGTCTAATAAATGCTTCCCCTTGTGTGTGCATTCAGGAGAAACCGCTGGAGTCACTTCCTGTCCCGGAGGCAGAAGAAGGCGAAGTGGATGAAAATGGGGTCGCTTTGTCTGGTAAAAAGGTAAAAAGTTTCCTTTTCCCCTCTTTTTCTGTACGACTGCACAACATGTATAAAGTACAGTAATCCCTGGCTATAACGCGGTTCACCTTTCACGTCTCGCTGCTTCACGGATTTGCATTGTGCATCGTGTTCTGCATTCTAAACAGTCTCCCCGCTTCTTCACTTCCTGTGTCAATAACGTTGGTCGCTTAGCAACAAGCTGAGAAGGGCCAATGAGCTTCAGGGAGCAGCTCAAGATGAATTCAAGATTAATCGTTATTACAGTCTCTGATATAATCCATGGTGGCATGTCAGTTTATAAGAATCTTTTTGCCCACAAGAAAAAAGAGCGACAACGACGACCCATAACTATGTTCTTCTCTGGAAAAAACACACCTGCACCGTGGCTTTAGGAGAAAAAGACGCTACAGAGCGAGTCGGGATGCAGCAGCATCAGAAGAGCAGCGAGTCACAATTTGTCCTAGTGTACTTATTGTATATATTTTTTCATAATCATTTTTCATTTTCTCCCGTTCAAATCCAATTACTCGGGTCGTGTTGGGTCGGGGCTGATCTCCGCAATTTGAAGCCTTGTATAATAATTTAAAAAAAGGTTGCTACTTTGCAGATTTCACCTATCACGGGTTCTTTTTGGAACGTAACTCCCGCCAAAAACCAGGGATTACTGTAATTAGAAAGGGTAAAAAGGCGTCAGCTCATTGGTTGATGTATGTCTCTGCTTGTTCATGTAGACCTTCAACAGCCTGGAAAAGAGGAGGAGGAAAGTTGGGGGAGCAGAAGTTAAGGAGGAGGGTGCAGAGACTGAAGACGGGGTGAAGAACGTGGCAGCAGGGAGCACCCCGGCGACGGCCGCCACCGGCGTGGGCATCACCACGCGACGCACCACCTACGTCGTGGTCAGATGGAGCACAAACATTGCATTTTTTAAGTTATTCTTCAGCGTTGCACCCGTGTTAATTATCCCGTCCCTGCTTTCTCCCGCAGGAGCCCCCCCCGCCTGTGGTGGAAGAAAAGGTGGCGCTACCCCCCAGCCTGCCCGCACCGGTCGCTCCCCCGAAACCCCCCAGACCCACCAAGCCGCGGCCCAAGAGTCGGATATCCCGCTACCGCTCGAGCTCGTCGCAGCGCGCCCGGCGCCAGCGGCAGGCCTTCGCCCAGCAGGCGGCGGCGGCAGCAGCCGCGGCCGCAGCCCTGGCGGCCGCTCAGACCCCGGCCGATCAGGGGGCTGCGGTGAGCGAGGAGGGACCGCAGGGCGTTAGCAGCGCTGAGCAGGGACACGCAGACTGCACGGTGGGAGGACAGCTCCAAGATGGAGACTGTCAAAGCCTGAACAGCATCAACAGAGGCAACCTGCGGTACCCCAAGACCAAGAAGGTTAGGGGACTGGGGAGTGGGGGGCTGGGGGCTGGGGGCTGGGGGCTTTCTCTGTTCTTTGAAAAATTGTGCTTTTACACCAGTACCTACTCAGCCCGACTCCACTCGCCCTCGTTTCTTTTCCATACCCAGATCAGAAGTAGGAGGTTGGAGTGAAGCTGCTGTGACGTACTTGATAGTGTGATCTAAACGCAGAAGACAACAACACTAAAGATGTAGAACCTGGAGGAGATGATTTACAGGACTGTCTCAGAAAATTTGAATATTGTGATAAAGTTCTTTATTTTCTGTAATGCAATTACAAAAACAAAAATGTCATACATTCTGGATTCATTACAAATCAACTGAAATATTGCAAGCCTTTTATTATTTTAATATTGCTGATTATGGCTTACAGTTTAAGATTAAGATTCCCAGAATATTCAAATTTTTTGAGATAGGATATTTGAGTTTTCTTAAGCTGTAAGCCATGATCAGTAATATTAAAATAATAAAAGGCTTGCAATATTTCAGTTGATTTGTAATGAATCCAGAATGTATGACATTTTTGTTTTTGTTATTGCATTACAGAAAATTACAATATTATAATTTTCTGAGACAGTCCTGTATGTGCTGCTGGGTCTGTGGCTTGTGTTCCATATCAAGTTAAAAAATCAGAGAGAGAGAAGCTTCAAGCGGTGACGCTTGTTTGTTTGTCTCAGCGCTGCTGAAAAGTCAGCTGGAGCCGTGAGCAGCTATGAAGTGACAGAGCTCCTGGTAGATCTGGTCGTTCCTTATCTCCCGTCTAGATCCCTTTTTAATTCTCTCCTCAGCACCAGGTTTATGAACATCTGCACCTCAGAGTTGGATCACCAAACAGACTTTTGAGCTGCCATTGCCTGTCGAATAAAATGAACAAGAAGCCGTCAGAGTCTCTCTTCAACTGATGTCACATCCTGACTCAGACGTCTGACTCCAACCCCCCGACCAATCAGTGGCCTGTAGTGTGATGATGTCAGATACAGCCGACTCAGCAGCTTAGAACCTCGGCAGAGTAGGTACAGAAAAGTATCTACTCGGCACGTTAGACCCCTAGTGGGAAAGAACCAAACAGAGGCGAGTCGGGCTGAGTAGGTACTAGTGGAAAAGCACCAAAAGTCTCTGTAACTGACTGACAGCGTGAGTCGCCTCTGAACTTGCTTTTCTTCATCCGCAGTACCTCGTGACGGAGTGGTTGAACGACAAGATCCCTGGAGGCGAAAAATTCCACCAAGACATCCCCGTAGAGCGCCCACTGCGAATAACTACTGACCCCACAGTGCTGGCGACGACCCTCAACATGCTCCCCGGCCTCTGTCACTCCTCACTCATCTGCACAGCCCCCCGACACTACATCCGCTTCAGGTCCCCCTTCAACCCCGAGAGGCGCCGCCCCCGTCCGCTCCAGATAGACGGCATCTACGGCTGCTACAAAAAGGTACGAGTACTGATACGTAGGTCAGAGTGGAGTCATATTTAAGGTTGTGTGCACATCCAGCTGCAGTGAAACACTGAACGATCTGACATGTTTAAACACCTTTACCTTTTGATATAAACTTAGCACAAAAAGTAAGGAAATCTGCATGTGGTAGATAGGAATGGGTGATACTTTACCGTTCACGATATACCGTCAAAAAAATTCCCCACGGTAAGAATTTGTCATCTCGCGGTAAAAAGCCTGAAAGAAAGAAAGAAAGAAATGAGCCTGAAAGAAAGAAAGAAAGAAAGAAAGAAAGAAAGAAAGAAAGAAAGAAAGAAAGAAAGAAAGAAAGAAAGAAAGAAAGAAAGAAAGAAAGAAAGAAAGAAAGAAAGAAAGAAAGAAAGAAAGAAAGAAAGAAAGAAAGAAAGAAAGAAAGAAAGAAAGAAAGAAAGAAAGAAAGAAAGAAAGAAAGAAAGAAATGAGCCTGAAAGAAAGAAAGAAAGAAAGAAATGAGCCTGAAAGAAAGAAAGAAATGAGCCTGAAAAAGAGAAGTGAGCCAGAAAGAAAAAAAGAAAGGTGGAGTTGAATTGGTATTTTTTTTATCGTCCTTTTTATCGTTATCGGGATAAATGCCAGAAATGATCGTGATACATTTTTTAGTCCATACCGCCCGTCCCTAGTGGTAGATAATTTCTTTGTTGTATCGATGCTTCTTGGCAATAAACTGTACACTGTTGGAAAGCCTCTTTATTTCCCTTTTAAATGGTAACACGTTTGTAAGGAACGTGCATTTGTGGGAGGAGCAGCAGAGCTGAGGAGGAGCGTTGTGCCCATGAAAGAAATGCCAGATCTTCTTTGCCAATTTTGCCAGTGACCTGTTGGTGGATTGGATGATTGAAGTTTGAAGAAACACATCCAGTCTGGCTCCTCCCCTTCATGCTGGTCACCAGCTAAAAAACAAATTCAAATATTTTGTTGGACCAGCTTGAATTTTGATCACATGCATCATCTTGACACCTGGTGCAAGGTCACATTTGTTCTGTTGATGGTTGCATTATTTCTGAATCAGTCTTTATTTGAGCTTGATGACTCCTCACATCTTTACCTTGGAATATGCCTATACCATGAGAGAAGGGAAATGTTTGTTGAGGTACTTTTTTTTGTTTTTAACCAATAAAGTTCCTTACTTTCAACCTCTCTTGACTGAAGCAACCCCGGATCCTGCCGCCACAGGCTTCATGCATGAATATGGCATCACTTCATCCACGGATCTTCTTTCCCTGACTGCCCCCCCATCACTGGTACCGCTCCAGAGTCCAGTCTTAATGCCTCTTCTTCATCTTCACCGATAAGTGTTTTGTGAACATTATGCAGCAGGTTTTCTTCACATAGTTTGTGGAAATGTTCTTTCTTCCACTCTTAAATGAAGTTGAGAGTTCTGTTGTTCACTGTCAATGATTTAAATTTCACCAAATGCTTAAGCGATCTCCTTTTTTCAAGTCCGTCTATCTTCTAGGTTTTAAATGGTGATGTTTGTCATGACATGGATGCATAAGGAATGCAAAGCCCCTCACTGCAGCAGTCAAGGCAGGGGTGTCAAGCTCCAGCCCTCGGGGGCCACTGTGCTGCGCGCTTTACGTGTCCTTGCATCACCTACTTTAGATGAATAGATCCTCAGCCTGTCATCAAGGTCTGCACAGGCCTGAGTATGGCACATCCACTTGTGTCAGGGTGTGTTGAAGTGTCTGAAACATGCAGGACGTGTATGAGACACCCCTGCTCACTTCAGTTTTATTCATAAAGCATCTATTACAATGTAAATTGTTTCATAGTGCTTTTCAGAGAAGTTAAAAACTCCCATAGTGACCTTTTAAGCCAAGTGGTGGCAAGAAAACCTCCCCTTTTAAGGAGGGAAGAAACCTTGAGCAGGACCTGGATCATAATGGGGAACCTCCTGCTGAAAACCAGCTGGAAGCTCCGGCCTGCAAACATGGACAGAAGAGAAGAAGAGGCAGACCAGCACGACAAACTACAAGAACAATGGAGAACAATTATGTTTGAGATACTGAGACTGACTTATGCAACGTACGTGATGACGTCGTTCGTTCCCACTAGAATCAAAAAGGAAATCGTTTGCAAAATGTCCAAACGATTCCAAGGAATTGAAACACTGGGAACCGGTTCCGAACAAGAACCGGTTCTCGATTCCCATCCCTAGTCTCATCACATCAGGGCTCCAAGATTCAGCTCAGTATCAGATGTGGAGATGATGTCCACCTGAGAAAGGACGTGGATGTTCCCTCTTCGTGGGTTACGTTGATGTGTTGAAAAGGCACATTTCTTGTTAATATCAGGTGGAAACATCTGCAGCTCATTGGTAGTGAAGCTGACGTGTTAAAATGCATAGTATAGATATGATACATATTCATTACTGATGAAGGGTTGGCTCATGAAAACAGTGTAACCAACAGGAATGTACTTTTATCAGGATTTAATTCATTCAGGTCTTATTAAAGTTCTTCTGACATTTTTTCTTGGAAATAAAACGGAGGGTTTTGGGTTTCTGTAAGTCGTCTTTATTTCCCACATTTGACCAGTAAAACGGTCACGCTGGAGAAGCTGGTGTGAAAGTGTGAAGTACCTCCCTGTATGTCCAGCCGTGGCCCTGATGGCTGCAGCTCGGGGTGCAGCCTGTTAGTGAGCGGAGCGCTGACATGTTGCTGTTGTTGTTCCTGCAGAGATGGATCAAGCAGGTGGAGGACGAGAGCTGCTCGGCCAGTCTGGAGGACGGGTCGGAGTCCACGTCCTCCCAGCAGAGCACCAGTAGCAGGTCCACCCCCAACCCACTCTGCGGCGGTACGTGCACCTCACTCACACCTCACCTGCACCGGCACATTATTAGACCACAGCTCAAAACTGGAGGAATAAGAATTACTTAAAATACCACAATGTGTCCATGTCTCTGAAATTGACATTGAAAACAACCTACTGTAGCTATCATCTTCATAAAGGAAGTGATTATGGGAATGCCAAGTAGTGGCGTGGCCATATTGCAATTGTCCAAAACGGCCCAAAGGGCAATGGGCTAGAAAGCTAAAGTCGCAAAAATCCCCCTCCGCAGCAGCGGGTGAACAGCATGACCCCGCTCTGATATGGAAGAAAAAAATCCCCCAAAAATAAGACACGACAGAAAAAACCTGAAAAATGCACGCGATTTATTAGTATCGAGAACCGTACAACCTCATTATGCCAATTATTACAGTTTTTGCGGTATTTAACTTTCAATTTAAAAAGAATTTCCATTTGACTTTGGACGCTTGTTGCTTGACAACAGGTTATCGTAGGGACATGATTCAAATGTTTCAAAACTTGCCTTGCTGTGGACTACAACATATTCAAATCTCATGAAGCTGTGATTTACATACATTTTAAGTGAAAATGCCTGCCAACTGGCCCCATCCCCAAAGGTTTATCAACAACATTTAACGGTTAACAACCCTAAACTACTTTTTGGCTATTATTAATCACCCTACAACCATAAACACCTCAAACTGACACAGAACCACCCCGAAGACAACCACTACACAACTACTACACAACCACTACAGCCCCAAACCAAAGCAGCAAGAGGGGACGAATGGGCAGTAGGGCATGCCCATATCAACATTTCCTGAAATGTTCTAGTTTTATTTGTCTTTGGTCTTTATTTAAATGTATTTCTTTTTTTCTACTTGCAGAAGGCAATGCACCGTTTAAAAAGCGGCACCACAAGTACATGACAGAAACGGCCCCAGCCCCTTCGGACCCCCTGCTCCGGCCGCTGTCGCCCATCACCCCGCCGCTCCCCGACGACTCCCTCCACCCCCTGCTCCCGCCCTGCTCCCTGCTCCCCAACGGGGCCTACTCGCCCATGCCCTCCCTGCCCACCAGCCGCTGCAACACGCCCCTACAGTTCGAGGTGAGAGCACGGCGCTGCCCGGAGACACCAATGTCTGTCACGGCTCTTCATACATGTCTAACGGACATATTTAATATGAATAAATCAAACATTTACAGGGTTTTCTTGGAGATTGGATGTGTGCCAGGTGCGGATGCAACGTTTACAAATAGGCCTGTGTTGAAAAAAAATCTACTTTCCGATTCTAAATCGATTCTCAAATTAATTCCTAAAATCGATTTGTATGTCTAAAGATTGTTTTTTTTTTTTTTCATAATTAAATTTTCGCCCAGTGAACTTTAATCCCAGTAGTCATGTCATTTAATTCACACATGCGCGTTGTGTGAAACTATCAACAATGAACATGGCATCGAAGAGCAGCTGCAGCATTAACAAAGCGCTGGTTTTTAAAACTCCTGAACTAAATGAACTTTTCTTTCGATGTGAAATTATTAGTTCACTAGTTATTTTACATATAATTCAGGCAACAGCTGTCGGAGACTAACCCATATCAATATCGGATCCAACAAAACGGGGCCGTGGGGGGACTTTTACTGATCATATAACAAGGACAGTGCAATAACTTTGTGCAATATTACATAACACTTACCGTATTCTCTGCACTATAAGACCTAAAAGCCTTTAATTTTCTCAAAACCTGGCAGTGCGCCTTATAATGCGGTGAGCTGTATATATGATTATTATGATAATTTCTGTTACTGTAGTCTGGGGGATTTTGGGTACTGTAGTTGGTGTCGCTGAAGTAACAGCGCTAAAAACTGTAATTTATTACAGTCCCACATCACTTGTGTAAAAGACCCCCTAGAGACACGCTTACGACGCAGAGTTCAAACTCAAGGCTATCAGCCACGCGGATTGCGTAGGAGCGGTGGACGGCGGAAGGGGAACACGTTCACCAAGACGGGAAGGCAGCGCAGCGCATCCGCCACTTCTGGATGCCCGGGCTGATTTATCAGCCTCAACTGTGGTCCCAGCTTTTACAAAGGCTGGAATCGTCAGACGTTCAGGACGACAGCAGCGACACTGACTCGCATCATGGCGACTGACAAGACGGAGCCGGGACCGTTGGATGCTGCATCGCCCTGCTGTTCTGTTCCAACAAGGAGGAAGATTTAGAGGGATTCGGGGATGAACTGGAAACGTTCCCCTCCGCGTTTGTTTTGGGAGTGAAAGAAGTTTTCAGAAAGCTGGTTTTTATTTTGTTAATAAAGTTTGACTGACGGTGGTACTTGTTCTTTTTCCTTGTATTTCCTGTAGCGCAGCTCCATCGGGTAGATGCGTAACTCAACCCCAGCCACTATAGTACGGTATCTTACTATATATTCCGTGCGCCTCATACAGGATGGCTCAGAAAATTAGAATATTGTGATTTTCTGTAATGCAATTACAAAAAAATCTTAATCTTAAACTGTAAACCATAATCAGCAATATTAAAATAATAATAGGCTTGCAATATTTCAGGTGATTTGTAATGAATCCAGAATGTATGACATTTTCGTTTTTTTAATTGCATTACAGAAAATAAAGGACTTTATCACAATATTCTAATTTTCTGAGACAGTGCTGTATATGAAGAGGGTTTGAAAATAGGCCATTTATTGAAGGTGCACCTTAAATATGGTATTTCTTTTCTATCCATATAATTCTAATTATGGCACTGCTCTTTTTCGTGTTTGGTTTTTGGGGTGTTTTATTTGTACATGACAGAGCTGTGTGAGTGAGATGGAGATGTCCATTTCCCCGAGGGAACCTCCCAAAGGGATTAATAAAGTCGTCTGAATCTGAATCTGAAATGTAACATGACTTGAGCACCAAAACATCCTCTTGTTCCCCACCTCTAAGCGCTGCCTTGTTTTTTTTTTTGTCCTAGAATATATCATCCCCCGAAGCGTCTCCTGTACACCGGCCAGAATCCATCTCTCCAGAAGTACGTTTTTGTTCTCATCGATGTTGGTTAAATGACTTTGGTTCAGTCTGCCTGGTTTCTGAGTGTTTTCTCCTCTTCTTTCCGTCAGCTCTGCGTTCAGGGGGACTTTGATTCATCCAGACCTCAGTTCCCGGACCTCTCGCTCCCCACCAGCCTGGAAAACACCGTGGCTCTGGCGGCGGACGACTTTGTGGTTTCTACGTGTCAAGATTCCCAAGCCCCGTCGTTCGTGGGGACCAGCTCCCTAAACCTCGTGTCGTGTCCTCCCTCCGACTCCCAAATCAGGGAGCAGGCCTTCAGGACAGAGTTCAACCTCATATACACCTGCTCCCCCCTCAACGCCAACCTGGGCACCCCCCTGAGCAGCGAGCGCCGGCCCTCCCAGGTGGACGGAGGCTTCTCCCCCGCAGACTCGTTACACAGCTCCATGAGCGGCCAGGGCCTGGTGGGGGACATGGGCTCCGGCTCCATGTCGCCTTACGGGGAGCCTCATTACGGGGCCGGCTACTCGGACAGTAGCACCCCCCCCCACATTAGTAACCCCCCGCAGAAGAAGAAGGCAAGTCCTCCGCATCTTAATCATCATAACGTGAAAATGTGTTTGAAGTATTTGGGTAAGGCTGGCTGTGCACTAGAGGGTCTGAGGGCTCATTTACTGCTCCTGCAACAATCGTTTTTACGCCTTGAAGCGTGCGTTTGTTTTTTAAATAGCTCTGTCACACCAGAGACTACTACGGAAGAGTATTAGGGCCACGCAGGAGAAAAAAAAAAAAATATTTTAGAGGAGGAAGATTTTTTTTTATTGTGCACTTCGAGAAAAAAGTCAATGTCGAAATGTCGAGAAAAAAGTCGAAATGTCGAGATTAATGTTGAAGTACAATTTTGAATGAATGAATAAAGTTTATTCAGTCATGACAACACAACACAAAAACAACACAACACCAAAAACATTGTGCACAGCATTAACATTTCACACAAAACCAACAATCATGTGTTCAACAATGACCAAAAAGGCATAGCTTATAACTGCTTATAAAAGCCTGTCCTACATTATCAACTTTCTTTTTTTGGCTATAAGTGCGATTTGGCTCAATCGCACTTATAAGCTTCAAAAATAGATTTACAAATCATGTTCTTAAAAACCAAAAGAGAATGACATGTTTTTAAATGTATGTTGGCATCATTCCCGAATGTAACTACAGTAATGGAGACACATCTCCTTTTCATACCTTTTTCAGCTTTTTGTACAGTAATATTGCAGACACCTCTAAGATTATAACGAGTCTCCTGAATTGAAAAGAACCTCTGTATTGAGTCAGGGAGCATTTTTGATTTGCTCTGAACATAATTCGCATGATTTTATAATAAAACAAATCATAAAATTTCATAACATGAGAATTTAGAAAAAAGTGGCTCTGTGTGAGCGTAGTAATCAGCCTTATTGATGATGCGTATCGCTCGTTTTGAGAATAAATTTCAAGAATAAAGTCAAAATTTTGTGAATAAAGTTGAAATGTTGAGAAAAAAGGCGAAATTTCGACTTTATTCACGAAATTTCGACTTTATTCACGAAATTGTATTTCAACATTCTCAACATTTCGACTTTTTTCTCGACATTTCGACTTTTCTCGAAATTGTACTTCAACATTAATATCGAAATTTCAACTTTTTTCTCGACATTTCGAATTTTCTGGAAGTGCACAATAAAACAAATGTTCCCTCTCATGTATTTCTTCTCCTACATGGCCCTAATACTCTTCCGTAGACTTCCTAATCCCAACAGGTAAACATGTTGTAAATCCTTCCTCCATCTGAACATCCCAGTATCCGGGGGAGCAGCAGTCTGGCTGCGGCAGCGTCCGGATGCGCGTTCTCGTTTGGCCCAGAACTGCACAGAACCGCCACTACCTGACCCAAATGGGTCATAGGGAACCCAGACCAACTTGTAGATTTTTTCAAAAACGCAGCAACAACCGGCCGCAGTGGTTGGTGTTTGACTGCGCAGGTTTCTGAGAGATTCCTTCCCAGCGTTAGGTGTGGTCTGGGCCGGCTGGATGGTTCTGAAGGACTAGAATATAAACCGATCTGTGCTCGTCGTCTCTCCCAGGGCTCTAGAACCGGCTCTAGTGTGCAGCCATCCTTAGCTGGCAGATCTGTAAGGGTTTCTTTGTTCTTCTCGGGCATCATTGAGTGAAATGTAGGAAGTGAAAGTGCAGCTCCTGAATCTGCTCTTTCCTCTTTGCTCCTTAACTGTCTGTAATCTTTAATCTGCCTCTTGGACCTTCAGGTAGTCAGAACTTTACCGTTGTGTTCTTTGAAGTGATCTCTGTAGCCTCTGTAGCATTGTCCTTCCTTCCTTCCTTCCTTCCTTCCTTCCTTCCTTCCTTCCTTCCTTCCCTTCCTTCCTTCCTTCCTTCCTTCCTTCCTTCCTTCCTTCCTTCCTTCCTTCCTTCCTTCCTTATTTCCTTCCTTCCTTCCTTCCTTCCTTCCTTCCTTCCTTCCTTCCTTCCTTCCTTTCACTTCCTTCCTTATTTCCTTCCTTCCTTCCTTCCTTCCTTCCTTCCTTCCTGCCTTCCTTCCTTCTTTCCTGCCTTCTTTCCTTCCTTATTTCCTTCCTTCCTTCTTTCCTTATTTCCTTCCTTCCTTCTTTCCTTATTTCCTTCCTTCCTTCTTTCCTTATTTCCTTCCTTATTTCCTTATTTTCTTCCTTATTTCCTTCCTTATTTCCTTATTTTCTTCCTTATTTCCTTCCTTATATCCTTCCTTATTTCCTTATATCCTTCTTTCCTGCTCTTTCCTTATTTCCTTCCTTCCTTCCTTCCTTCCTTCCTTCCTTCCTTCCTTCCTCCCCCCCCCCCCCCCCCCCCCCCCTCATCTTCTTCCCTCCCCTCCTCCCCCTGTATGCTCCTGTACGCTCTTTGCCAAGTCTCTCTTCACTTTTCTTCCAAGGCAGAAGGCCAACCAGCATACCATTAGTCTGCTGACAGGAAAGGCAGATTACCAGCCTTTGGCTGTAAGAAGTGAAAACAAGCCAGTACATATGGTGAATATACTCCCTACCACTACGTCTCTAGAAGTGTGCATGTAAATATTGTTTCTTTGCATCTGCATACAACACCCCCCCATGTTCTGACAACTCCGTCCCCTCCTCCCGACCCACATCCAGCTCTGAGCCAACCGTTTTCCCAGGACTTTAAGTTCCCAAACCATTTCAGTCACACTCATTTCCGTGTGTGCGGTTCCATCCATCGCCTTCAGAGCTGCAGGCCAGTGCTTCTTGATTTCCATGATTGTCAGGACCGAGCCAGTGTGTCCTCGCTCCGTATCCAACACGGCTCTTATCAGACAGTGAGAGTGGGGGGTTTCAGAAAGACAACATGCAAACAAAGATCAGTAGGATTTGAGTTGCTACTATCTCCTCAAAGCCTATCAGCAATCCATGCATGTGCATTTGACCAGTGGTCCCCAACCTCCGGGCCGCGGCCCGATACCGGGCCGTGGGTCATTTGGTACCGGGCCGCACAGAGAGAAAAAATTATTTCTGTATCATCCCTGACTGATGATGGATGACTCTCAAACTGATGGTTCACAATGTTTTTATTCCTTGGATGTAAATACACTGCAAACACACCGAAAGAGCTATAAAGGAATAAAATAGTTAGTCTTTCTACATTCATATAAGTTTCATTAAACTTAAATACACACCGACACAGCTGCTTGATCGGCCACCGTTAACTGCAATACATGAGTAACCATGGCAACCAAACTCAAGCTGGACATAAATACGGCATAACATTTGCAAAGAAAACAAATTCTTATCAACCAGGTGCTTTTTGTGTCAGTAAGGCTCCACTTTAGCATTCCTGACACTCGTTTAGTCTTTCAGACACACTTTCTACTGCCGTTAAACTTTTACCATTAAAGTCCGAAGCGCCGGATGTTTACAAGGTCTCGGTGAGACGCCTTCAAAATAAAAGCGCTAAATATTGGTCTCCTTAATATATAACAAATAAAATAAAAGCCTGGCTTTAAATAACGTTAATGAGACATAAAAACATAAAAACACATTTATAGATATATACATATTAAAAGCTAATTTACAATTTCCATTATTTTATTTTATTTTTTTCGAAAATGCTGTTTTATTATTATTATCATTATTATTATTATTATTAATATTATTACTATAGAGAAAATACCACAGTTTTTAATGCTGATCTTGTCATTTATTTAGTTTTTATCAGCTACACCTTTAGATTGGGCCGTGAACATATTGTCAGACATTAAACCGGTCCGCGGTGCAGAAAAGGTTGGGGACCACTGCATTAGACCACACAGAAAGCACCTTTGCATAGAAATATGTAGTTTGGCAGCAGCCTTCAGATACCGGAGGCGGTGGAGCTCTTCCACCTGGACTGACCGTAGGATCTTACGCGGTGGCCAGAGGGCTGTTGCTGTGAAGTTAAACATGTCTGAGAAGGCCAGTCTTGACACGCTCTGCAGAGTTTCATGCTACCTTATTCCCGGCAGTCCCAGATCTGGACGTGGAGAGAAGGCCTGGAGCTGAACTCTTTACCAGGAGAGTAACATCTCCTACTGGAAATGTATGAGAAAGTTAAACACCCAACACAATTGAAAAGAAAGTGCAGTACAGTTGTACTAAATTCATGTTCAATTCAGTTCATTACAGATCATCTGCATGGAGACGTTGACAGAAGTGGACTTCACCGTCCTAGATTTCTTCTTGGTCAAACATTTTCTAAGAATACAAATCAGAGCCTCCTACTGGTCCATGAAGTAAATCTCATCTACATGAATCTGATTCAAATAATCGCTTGAGTCCAGTGAAAACATTAGTGATGAGGAGGTTCCAACTGGAGGAGGTTCTGAAACACGTTCCCACCTTTGAGTGTTTGCATCAAAAGCCCGACTTCAGTAGTCGCGTTGTCTGTGACCCAGTTTATCGCCAAAGTAGAATGGAAATGCTTTTTGTGCATTTGCACGTGTTTTGTGACGTTTCCAGTCAATCCTGTCAGAAAAATGTAGCTTCCTGCTGTTTGGCCTCACTAATACGATGTAGTTGTGTTATAACACCACTTAATCTTTGTGCATTGGGGCTTTGCATCTGAGTAATCATTTAACTCATCTTCAACTGATCTTCGTCATCGGACTCTCTTCTCAATGGCGGTAGCAGAAATCAGAGACCTGGGAGACTTGAGCTTAGTGTGGTTTTAGTGGCAGTCTGTTTCAATTTTAGTCTAGTCTTTAGGTCAAGCTATCATTTTAGTTTTTATTTGTTTTAGTCACGTTCATTCTCCTTTTAGCCGTGTCAAGTTCAGTCTGAGCATTTTAGTCTTATTTTAGTCAGAATTGTCCAGGACCATTTTAGTCTCGTTTTAGTCAAAGATTGTATTTAGCCAAACCCATTTTACAATTCAAACAAGGTTATCTTATTATTATATTATTGTTACCTTATAGACTCAAGAATACATTCATTCCAGATACAGAAGACTCTAATTTGAGTTTACAACATATTTAATTTTCCACATTTCTCCCCATCTTTTTCTTTTTCGACGACACATTGGGTTTTCTTTTCCACGTCTATGTAGGAAAGTGGATCCAAAGATGATCTCTTCTTCTTCTCCAACGGCCAACGTTGTTGACACAGGAAGTGAAGAAGCGGGGAGACTATTTAGAATGCAGAACACGATGCACAATACAAATCCATACAGTACCTGCTGAAATGAAGGCTAGAGAGGTATTAATGGGAGCATTTAAAGTAACTGAAAAGTTACTATTTTTCAGTAACTAGCACAACACTGTTTGTTAATCGTTTCCCTGTTAAAGCTTTGTACATCTTTGTGCTGTCCTGTAGTCTGTATGTTTATGATGAATGAAAAATAAGTCGTCTACACGAGTGACAGATCCCATCAGCACAAACAAAGAAGAAACGGCAACAGGTCCAGCGTTTCCCCTCAGAAATACAGACATGGATGGGACGCTGTTCCAGTCTAGACCGAGACAGTCTAGACTTCACTGCCTTCACCCAGCAGTCTCTCATCATCACAACCACAGAAATGTGCACGGGCGGATCAAAAGTCGGGCTGTCAAAAGAATTGTAAATATGTCCTGGACTGAACAGAGCAGCAGTATTGAGAGATCCTGGTTGTCAGACCGGTCTCCACCCGGCTGGCTCCACCCATTAAATTTCCATGGTAACCTATCTGAAACTGTGTTCATGAAACCCAAACAAGGCCAAACTCCGCCGGGGCGTTCACCCCGGCCGCAGGCGAGCAGACAGAAGACCCCGACGGTCCACAGGAGGGTTGGGGGGACTTGAATGTCCCACCACGGTTCAGAACCCGGGAACGCCCCACCAGTCAGCTACAAGTGAAGCTAAACGGGGCCAGATGCCCTCGAGTGGTACACAAGGATTCTGACTCCCCTTTTGAAGTAATGAGGTTTAAATGGACAACATTAGACTTAAATACCATGTGTTTGTTAAAAATGAAGCCATGATGCAGTTTAAATAGTCAATCAATCAATAACTTTATTTGTCCCCAATGGGGCAATTAATTTCGCAGCAATATATACACATAGTAAAAAAAGGACAACAAGTTTAAATCTAAAAAGCCAAGCACCACAACAGCTACCTTTTCCTCATGTAATTAAGAAGGGAGATGCAGAAGGAACAAAAGAATGTTTATGTCTGTTGGTTTTGAGAAGTGGAAGTCTGAGCAATGTACCCGATGGAAGAAACTGAAACTCTTGGTGTAGAGGATGAGAACAGTCTGATAGGATAGTTTCTGCTTTCCCATACAGCTGTTTGTTATACAGGTCCTGTAGAGTCACCTGAGCAGAGCCAGTTATTTTGCTACAGACATTAACCACCTTGGTAAGAACAGTTTTCTGCTTTACCCTAAGTGATGGAAACCAACAAATGAAAGAACAAGTTAATACAGACTCAATGAAAGAACGATAGAACATGGACATCAAGGATGAATCAACATGAAATTTGGACAGTTTTCTAAGACAGTACAGACGCTGCTGACCTTTCTTGTAAATTAAGTTGGTGTTACTCTCAAACGTCAGCTTATTGTCTGTTATAGTTCCCAGATACTTATAGGACTCTACAATTTCTACATCTCTTCCGTTAATCACTGTCCTATCTGGAGAGGGCTGAGAACGTCTAAAATCAATACACATGTCCTTTGTCTTTGATACATTAAGAGATAAAAAGAATCCTGGCACCACTTAAGAAAGTAATCAACCACAGGGCCATGGGAGTTATCAGTGCTGTTCAACAGACTCACAATGACGGTATCATCCGCAAACTTTAATATATGATGCTTTAAAAATAGAACCTGGTGACAAACACCTTCTCTTCAGTTCATGAAGCTCGGCAGAGATTATATTCTGTGTAACTTTTGAGTTATCTTTGTTCTGCTGCCTGAACCAGTTAAAGCCTCACATCCATCCCAGAATACTGCGGTGCGTATGTATGTATGCAGAGGAGCTGGAGTCCATTACTGAAAGGTGCCGGATGTTTTGACTAGAACTGAGCCCAGATCCTGGTTTGACGGTGCGGGGTGTTTGCACCGACAGGTAACACTGAAAGATAAGCACGTTGGTCCCAGCTGTCAGAAGATTATTGTTCCAGGAGGGTTGGGGTTTGCAAAGTCACATCAGCACCAAACCACAACCTCTTTCCCTGATGGGGGGCCACACATGCTGGATAGGGGGGCAAAGTAAATAAATCGAAAAGCTGCAAAGTTCGAAAATGTTGATTGTGGGGTGATGGGGGCGATGATGGCCTCAGGTTTTAGTGCCAACAAACATGGCGTCACTATTAGTGCAGCCACAATGAGATGGTATTGAACTGTTTTAATGATGCTGGATGTTTAATAAACCTACCAGCTGCTTCGGTCCTCAACTGCTGTGTTGTTGAAACAAACACGGAGCGCTCCAGTTGGACCTGCTGGGATGATCATGTGACGTTCTGGATTGGTTATTGTTGCTGATGTTCTCCATCCTTCGAAAGACGCCAAATATTACAGCATTAACAAAAACGGGTGCTTTTAGTGTGAAACCTTTTCATACTTCATATCACAAACTAATGCAGATTAAGATTTCACTTAATACAACTGATCTTTTTGTGTTTATTCGTGAGCTGAAGCATTTTCCATGTATAGAAACGGTCCATCAGCTGTGAGCTGATTGGTCTACGTCGGGGGTCGGCAACCCAAAATGTTGAAAGAGCCATGGACCAAAAACTCAAAAAAACAATATGTCGGGAGCCGCAAAAAATGAAATTCTTGTATAAGCCTTAGAATAAAGGCAAATGGCAAAAGGCGAAATGTCGAGAAAAAAGTCAAAATTTAGAGAAAAAGGTCGAAATGTCGAGATTAATGTTGAAGTACAATCTCGAGAAAAAGTCAAAATGTTTACAAAAAAGTTGAAATGTTGAGAAAAAAGTTGAAATATCGAGATTAAAAAGGAAAGGAAAAAGGAAGAAAGAAGAAAAAAAGGAAAAAAGAGAGGAAAAAAAGAAAAAAAAATTTGAAAAAGCTCCAGGAGCTACTAGGGCGGCGCTAAAGATAAACAGATGCATATGAGCACTAATATCGGTCCGTCATGTCTGTTTTACTCGTGAGCTGTCGTCCTTGCCGAAGCCTTTAAAGTTTTCCACTAGCAGGACCTCAGACAAGAGCACGACCCCAGTACCAGGACCCCCCCACAAACCAGCATTTGTCTGAACATCTATGGGGCCGAGACGAGCTCCTCCATTCCCTCCTTCCTGTAGAGACTTTAGCACAGCCCTGAATAATCCTGGCCAGGACGTGGTGTGGACCTGGTGTTGGGTATGTCGTTAGGAGGAGGTGGTGTAGAGCTGGTGTGGCTCTCGGAGCAAGTAACCGTCAGACACACAGATATCAGCAACTCATCATCTCTGCTGACTGTTCCTCTTCATCTCCATTCTGGTGGTCGTCTTATGGAGGGTCTGCATTGATGTCACTCCCCACTGTACCAGCCCCCTTACTCGTCAGTTGGACTTGACATTGACCCGTACAGTTACCAAGAACCAGTGGTCCATAGACATTAGTATTTGGTACAGTTACCAAGAACCAGTGGTCCATGGACATTAATATTTGGTACAGTTACCAAGAACCAGTGGTCCATGGACATTAATATTTGGCCACCAATCCAGTTTCCTGATATTTATATGTACTTAATTTCTACACCGGGGAAACACACGAAGCAAAGCTTGAAGGCTTACAAAAGTCTTGACGCTTGGTCCGACTTCAAGGCAGGATTTGTTGGTGAAATTAAAGTGATGAAGACACCGAACTTTATGATTTGACCGTTTAACGTTAGCTACCCAAAAATCCAACATTACCTGATACAAAATGGGAACCGAAAATCCACGTTTCGGTGTCTGGAATCCAGTTGTTTCTGTGAATTGCAGCGATCCATTTGTCTCTCTTAAGCTTATTTTTCGTCAGTCTGTAAAACGATAACTCTGATTTCTTGCTAAATCTATGAGTACAGTCGATCCCACAACAGCTCTTTCCCATTTTAGATTTTCTTCAGTAGCTCAATCTGAAAGTTCACGCTGCCACTCAGTCTTTCTGCCACTCAGTCTTTCTGACACTCAGTCTTTCTGACACTCAGTGGGCCAAACCCGCTGTGAAGTTGAATCTGTGACGTCATGTGCATTCCCTCTATAGATGAGTGTGGGTTAGCGCCACCAGGTGGTAGTGTTGGTTTGCTCAGTCAGACACCTGCTCATGGAAACCCCCTCTGATGTGAAGCGTCGGTCAATAAATGTTTGTTTTAGCAGAGACAAAGGGCCTAATTTAAAATACCCCCAATCCATCAGGGCCAGTAAATAGCCAGAGTAACAGGATTTTATTGACCGAAGCTGTTAAAGATGGCTCTCTGTGGCTATTAAGAGCCTAAAATGTCCCTGTTCTGCTGCTTCTCTTGTTGGTAGTGTCAGCGAGAGCCATCCATGTCTGTACCTGACTGTGTGCATTATCCCACCCTCAGCCTTCTTCATGAACCTCCTCCCTCTTGTTTTCTCATGATGACATGAAGCTGAATGAGTGCTGGAAGTGTGTGTCCGTGTCGTGTGTGCTCCAGCCCTTTAGTGGACATTGGTGTGTCGATGTAGGCGTGATTGCATCATGATGTGGTGCGTCTGTCTGCTTGCACTTCTGTCAAAGCTTTAGCTGTTGTCCGTTTCTAACCGTGCATTCACAACACACACTGAATTACAGTCTGCTGCATTTGAGCCTTCGCAGTATTGGAAGTTATGATCAAGAGCAGCTGTTGTTTTGATCTGGAAAGTAACGCCCACGTTAATCAAAGTGTTTCCATTTGAATTTGATTGTTAACGGTGTTTCAGGTGAGAATCGCTGGCGTGGTGCATGTGCTCTAGCCATCATATAAATCACAGTGAATGAAGCGTAGCACCAGCGGTCCAGCTGCAGGTGTTTATCATGACTTCTCTCCCTCTGCCGCAGGTTTCCCTGCTGGAGTACCGGAAGAGGAAGCAGGGCAGCAGCCGGGACTCGGAGTCCACCAGCAGCAGCTCCTCCCTGGACGCCTTCCACTACAGAAAGGACTCCCATCATCATCCTCATTCCCATCCGCGGATGCAGCCCTCCCCAAATACCTCCTTCTACTCCTCCACTCACGCGCCCCCGCAGCCGGAGGAAGTCAGTCAGCCAGACGTCCAGGGGCCGCCGGCCAAGCCCAAGCGGCCGGACAACAACCAGTGGTGAGGATTTCTGGGTTACTAGCTGTAAGACGTGTTCAAGTGCAGCCATGAGAACAATCAAGGGCTCTCTTGACACAACTGGGGGGGGAGAGCGCTCAACCTGTTCTGACTGGCGGGGACTGAAGCACAAATAAGATCCAGGACAAAAAGTTCCTCTTTTACGTTAATTAGGCAAGGCAAGTTTATTTGTATAGCACAATTCAACACAAGGTAATTCAAAGTGCTTTACATCAACATTAAAAGCGGCAAGACACAATTAAACAGTAAATAACAAATAAAATGATAAGAAAAGGAACAGTTTGCAAAGATTGGGGAGCTATTTACACAACTACAGCGGCATTTAACTCTGGATCAAAGAAAAACAGAGCTAAATTGGTTATTGACACAAATGGCATCAATGGACGACACAGTTTGAATGAGACATTTATGAAAGGATTATTTATTTCAACATGTCTGACTGGGTTGTAATGTTAAAGCTGCCTGGACTCCACTCTTAACTCCACACCTGCACAGGTGCAGTTATGTGACCTGCTGGTGAACCGTGTCCCAGCGAGCCTCGGCAGGTCGTCCCTCCGTTCGTTCTTCTGCCACGTTTGCTTCCTGGGGTCGTGTCACCCCCACCTGAACGCTGCAGCCCGGCAAACCGCCAACGCTGTGGCCGTGATCCAGCTGCTCACACCTGCACGTCCAGTGTATTTCATGAGCAGTTGTGCAGTTTTTTTTTTTGTGATCAACTGTTTTTTATTATTTTGTTGATGCATACAATTAAATCGAACAATTATGGACCCAATTGTATAGCAAAAACCTTTAATTCACTCGTCCCCCCCACCCACCCTGTAGCGATCCAACAAGACAACAATAACAAACAGATTCAGATTAGGATTGCTTATCTGAATCTGACAGAATCTGAACAATAACACAACAGGACAAAACAAGCAAGACAAGAAAGCCCCCCCCCCCAAAAAATGTATAAATGTTCAGTCAAATTCAGTTCTTTCAGTTTTTCAAAGGCATGTGTCCATATTTTTAATGTCCTGGTTCCCGCACCATGAATTCTTTGCACTGAAAGTATAAATATGTAGAATGTCCATAAACAGATTAAACCAGTGACATGTTGGTAGATCGTGTGGTGGTTTCCATCAGAGAGCAAGCATTTCTTTAGCGGCTGTTAATCCTGCCAGGTACACAAGTTTATCTTTGTAATGTAAATTTAACTGAGAGTCATCATTAATCAGGACCCTGGGAGAACATGGGATTGCCTTTCCAGTCACATTGGATATATACCGTATTTTCCGCATTACAAGGCGCACTAAATATCTGGTAAAATACCGTACTATAGTGGCTGGGGTTGAGTTACGTATCTACCTGATGGAGCTGCGCTACAGGAAATGCTACAAAATCCTACAGCAAGTGCAAAAAAAAAAGCAAGAAACTTTAACAAAATGAAAACCAGCTTTGCTCCGTCGCGTCAAAGTCGCCATTATGCGAGTCAGCGTTGCTGCTGTTGTCTTGAACGTCTGTGACGATTCCTGACGTTTTTAGCGCCATTACTTCGGCGACACCAACTACATTACCCACAATCCCCCTGACTACAGTAACAGAAATTACCGTAATGATCATATATAAGGTGCACTGCCGGTTTTTGAGAAAATTAAAGGCTTTTAGGTGCACCTTATAGTGCGGAAAATACGGTATATACTGACTTTTTGCCAGAATGATAATACAGGCGGGCATTGCCAAAACATGTGAAGGAATGATCCTGTGGTGTTACTTGAACAAAAACTGCAAAGAGGAGAATTTATGTTGTTCATTGCATGTTGTTTTTTTATGTTAAATAAGTTCTATGCAGAAAGTTAAAATGAATAAACTGTAGATTAGGATTTTTTTAGGTAAGTTTAAGTTGGTGAAAATGTGTTTCCAGGATAATTCATGACACGGTTTCTTTCATTTTTATTAATTGATTTACTCTGATGGGAGTGAAAAGGGGGCGTTTCCTTTCCCCCCCAACCTTGTGACTGAATCTTGAGTTATTTCAGGATAGTTTTCATGAATCTCCCTCAACCTTCATGCGTGTCCTTCTCCAGGATGGTCCCTACGTCGGTGGAGCGGCTGCGGGAGGGCCAGGGCGTCCTGGAGCGGGTGCTGCGGCAGAGGAAGATGGATCCTTTCTACAAACGAAGTGACGGCTCCGCAGAGAGAGAAACCGGTAGGAATCCAGCAACTCCAGATGTCTCTGGCGCCCTCTCGTGCTGCTGTTGTGTTGCTGTCAGTGCTGGCGTTGATGTTGCTGCCTGTTTCCAGATGCAGAGCGGTTTGAGGTGCAAGCAGCGCCCGTGGCTCCTTCCACCAAGAGCCCGCACAGATACAGCTCCCCCATCTACCCCCACCAGGTAACCTGTGAGTGTGTGTTGGTGCGTGAGGTTGTTCATGTTGTACTGGAACATTTGACATGAACAGAGCTATGAGAAACGTGTCTCTGCTGAAGAGATGATGGTGTGAGTGGCAGCGGGACATCTGTCGTCTCTGATGCGTTCGGTGGCTTGTTAACTTGGATTTGATGTCACGGGTCCGGGCCGGGCCTGCACTTCCAGATGTTAGGAAGCAGAAACCACTGCAGCTGTGTACGTTAGAGAAAACGTGTGTAAAGTTGCTTTCGTCAACGAAAATTATGGCTAAATATCGTCGTCAACGAACCTTTAACAGTTGAGGAAAACAAGAAGAGACGCAACGAAAATACTGGTCATGTGACTAGGGCTGCAACTATCGAATATTTTAGTAATCGAGTATTCTACAAAAAAATTCCATCGATTAATCGGATAAAACATATTTTTGTTTAGTTAAAGAGCAGTTATAAACATACATAAGATGTTAGATGTTAATTGATATTACTAAGACTAAATTATATAATCCAGTAGGTTCATGGCTGTGCATTTAAAAACCTTGAAGTTACACCAGTTGAGCAAATTCATTGCCTTCACTCAAAACAATAAGGATCTTACCAATAAATGTTCTTATTTCTAACCTAAAAATGCCATTACACCTGATAATACACATAACACATAACAAAAGGTTAGGTATTTTTCCCACGTGTTTCAATTGAACTTTCATTTGTGTCAAGCAAATTTTAAGTTCTAGTTACGGTAGTAAGTTTTAAGTTAAAGTCTTCAAGATTTTGAGTTTTGGCAGTGTTCAAAATAAAATTATGAGACCTGCTGTATTGGAGCACATTTTCTTTTAGTTAAAACTGTAGCGGGGACAGATGTTTAGAGGAACCTATGTATGTACCAGGTGAAGGCTGATTTATGGTTCCGCGTTACAACGACGCAGAGCCTACGCCGTAGGGTCTGCGTTGGTGTAACGCGGAACCATAAATTAGGCTTTAGAGGGTGAACATATAGGAGAACGGACCAGAAGAATATAGAGTGGATTAAAAATAAAAGTTAAGCACAGAGCTACATGTGTCTTCCGTCTGCAGACTCATTGCCTGAGCATGATGTTACTAAAACCAAACATATCCGCCGCCTCTTTCTTCTTCCTTTACGTGCGCAGCGTCAGCGCGTTGTGCTGCATTAAATGCAGTCCGGGCGAAATACCTGCTTTGAGCTGGTGAAATTAAACGATTCCTTGAAGCAGAGAAAATTCATCGATCATTTTTTGTAATCGAATTACTTGAATTATTCGAGGAATCGTTTCAGCCCTACATGTGATGATAACGATAATTAAATATATAATGCAATATCGTAGAGGAATAAAAACAGTACTAAAATGTAGATTACAAAATAAAAACTCTGCTAAAATGTGTCTTCATTTTCGTTGACCAAAATGAGAGGAAATGTTCTACCAAAGATGCTTAATGTCCATGTTTTCAGTAGTTTCTCTGGTTTAGTTCTGCTGGGTGACGTTAGTCCTCAATCCCAGTCGCTGCAGCGGGGAATCAGATCCAGAAGATGCAGCTGCAGAGTTAGAGGCTGATGCCGTTAACGCAGAGCTCTAGTTAACGTCCATTAAAAACAAAGTTACATAGAGAAACGCAGGGATCTGCTCTGGGTCTGGAGAAGAAAAAGAACCATCTCTGGATACACTTTCCTACATAGACGTGGAAAAGAAAACCCAATGTGTCGTCGGAAAAAGAAAAAGATGGGGAGAAATGTGGAAAAATAAATATGTTGTAAACTCAAATTAGAGTCTTCTGTATCTGGAATGAATGTATTCTTGAGTTTATAAGGTAACAATAATATAATAATAAGATAACCTTTTTTGAATTGTAAAATGGGTTTGACTAAATACAATCTTTGACTAAAACTAAAATGGCTCCTTTTAGTCGACACGACTAAAAGGAGTTTGAACGTGACTAAAACTAATAAAAATTAAATCATAGCTCGACCCAAGACTAGAATTTAGAATTTATTGAAGGATAGCCCCTTGAGATGTAACATCTAATTTTCAAAGGGGTCCCATAAAACATACAACATTACAATATATCACATTACAGTACAGACATACATGACATAAAACAAACAGACATCTTGCTCACCCCCTCCCACATACAACCCCTACACACATAAGTCTAGTTACAAAATAGGCTAATTGAATAACCGAAACAATGAGATAAATATAACATAACAGAGAGAAAAAAAAATAAAAAAAAATAAATTAATTTAAAAAAAAGGACACAAAAAATACATAAATAAATTAAAAACATAGGGAATATAATGCCAACTTAAAACAATGAAAAGAGGTAATAGAACGCAAAAAGAGGGGAAGATTATTCAAATCTGATGGAGCTTTAAAATAAAATGATCTTTTACCAACCTCTTTTAAAATTCTAGGAACAAAGAAAAAAGGAAAATTCATATGTCTGAGTGAGTATGGACAGTTATATGGAATCATGAGTTCTTTTAAATATGGAGGACAGTGAAAATAAACACATTTAAAAAGGAACTGAAGCCAGTGAAATTGCCGTCGAGATTTGGGTTGCAACCAGTTCAATGAATCAAATATAAAACAATGAAGTTCTGAAAGGACAACGTCTGACTGAGTGTTTGTGTGTTCAGTCAACAGAAACCCAGCGGCAGACGGAGAGCCCGTTAATCCTTCAGCAAGCCTCCAACTCTCCATTCCGGGGTTCCTACAGTCCCTCTTCTTCAGGTCCCAGCTTCTACCCGCGCCTCCCCTCCCACCCAGGACTGTCCCAGGACTTCCCCCCGGTCTACTCCAGCCCCACGGCCTGCACAGACTCGGGGCCCAGCCTTCACCAGCAGACCGTGGACGGAGGCCACAGCTACGGCAGCAGCCGCTTGAAAGCCAGCCTTACAAACAGCGGCGTGGGCATAGCAGCGGCGGGGGCCCCCACCCCGGGACCCAAGGGCCCGGGCCAGCAACTAGACTCAGGTGGCCCGGCGGCCCGAGCCGGCCACCAGCAGGCCCGCAGCCTGAGAGCCGGCAGCCCGGGCCAGGGGCTGCAGGGGGGGCTCCAGGGGGGGCTGCAGGGGGGGCTCCAGGGGGGCTCCAGGCCCCCGCCGGCCCCCGGGGCAGCACACTACCCAGAGCGGGGGGCCAGCCTCGGCCAGTTTCAGCACTCCCCCCTGCAGGGACCCGGAGTACGGACACAGTCAGGAAGCTTTTAGGACTTTGTTCACCTGTAAGTGTGTATGTGTGTAAGTGTGTGTGAGTGTGTGAAAGAGAGAGAGAGAGAGAGAGAAGCACCGCACCTCCACAACTCCTGAAGTGGCAGCGGGCGATCGGGAGATCTGGGAGGAGCAAATGTACAGACCTAAGAGGAGCAAGAACTTCTTCATGGATTCCTCCTTTTCTTATTTTCAGTTTCTTCTTTCTTTTATTTTCAGAAAAACAAAAAAAAAAACTAAATTTCGACATCGTGCACATAGATTGATCACTGACATCAATGCAGAATCAGTGGGAAAAATATCTACAACTTGGACCATACCCGTATGTCTGGAGGAAAAAACTAGGTAGAAAAAAAACGCAAGTAATCACCTGTAATTTGAAATTGTTCCCTGTATTTCCTCCGGTCCAGCGAGCCAGTCGGCTGGAGACCCAGATCAGTCCTAAAGTCCCGTTGTCATGGATCCCGGTTCCTTAAACATGTAACTGAAAGCAAGACCTGCTTTATTTTATCATTGTTTTATTTTTGTTTGTTATTTTTTTTTTTTTATTTTATGAGGGAGTTGGTCCTACGGTAAATAAGAGTCTAGGAGGGAAATGATGCACGTAAATCATCCGTTCGGGGAGGAGTGGCATCTCCCCAGAGTTAAATCATTCCACACGCTCACCAGCTTCCATGTTTTTACCGTTAACACGAAAACAGTTGTTTTGATGTCCATGCTGTGGTTTTTCTGTTCCCCCCCCCTCCCCCCACTGGACTGTTTGGATCTCATGTTAGGCCTCCGCTGTAAAGTTCTGATTCTTGGTTCATACAGGTCTTATGATTCATGGTGCTGCATACTTTTGTTCCAATAAATCTGAAATCCATTTATGTTACGGCACGTCTGCGTTCATCTCGTCTGTATCCGCTGAAATCGGTGGCAAAACGGAGGCAGGGACGGGGGACTCGGACGTGTTTGATATTACTGTTTTTACCTTTCAAATACCTGTATTGTTTTTTTTTCTCTGACCAGTCTTTGCATTCCACGACTCGGAGGAAACACTGGGGGAGATTTCTGAGGGAGCATCTCGATTGTTAACCGTAGGTGGAAAACGCTGCTACGCTCTCCTGTGGGAGCCGCCTCTCTTTCCAGTGTGTGCTGTTTTTATCTTCCTTCTCAAACCCTCACAAACGGACTTGGACGGTTCTGCCGCGGACCGCGCGCGGGGGGGGGACGGGTTTCAGACCCCCAACCCTGTCCCGACTTCCCCCCGACTCCCTCCCCACCAACACGCCACAGAGGCTCCATATCACATGAATGTTTGACAGATTAAAAGTAAAAGTTGTGACCCAAAATTAACCAGCACCTTAAAAACGAGAAGACATACAACATAAAGACACATTAGGACTATATGTATGATTATGTGTATCTGTATAGAAAGAATGTGATAGACTTGTACGGAGAATATATAGTACACTGAATTTATCGCATGGTATTCGTAGGGTCTGAGTGACCAGTTTTTGTGAGATGGTTTGAAGAGTCTGTTCCTGGGTTCCTTCAAAAACCGCACACATCCTTTCTGTTGTTTTTGTAAGGACCATTCTGTTGCTTTCGTTCATTTCCTTCTCTTTTTTTTTTCCACAGATCATAGTAGTAACTATTTCAATTGTTCTCTAAGAGATTTAAGAAGCAAGAGATGTAATGCATTTTGATAATAAAATAATCATGATGGTAATGTATTTTGAAAACTGAAGTGTTATTTGGGGGAATTTCATCGGGAACAGAACCGGAATCTCATCTAGCGGGTAAGATAAACCCGCTATTTATTTTTTTATTTTGACCTTTAACAAGTAGTGGAGTGAAAAATAGAACTCTTAACTTCTTAATCAAGTAGGAAAATAATGGTTTAAAATGTACTTTTCTTATTTGGACTGTTTTGAGAAGCGGCCTTTTGCTCAGACAAAAGTTAATGTGAGGATCTGGGTGCTGATGGAGGCCGTTATTAGACTGGAAAAACATCTGGAGGGAGCTGAAACTGTCGGTACGACCAAACCAACAACCTATCACATCCTTATAAAGAAAAAGCTCTGCTGAGCCCACCAGCACCAGGAAACTGGAAGACGGAGATGTATGAGAGATGTCTTCATCAGTGTAAGAGCAGAGCATTGACGACGAGGTATAAACCAACGACAACATCACAGCACGTTAAAGGAGGATCAGACTTTCTCAGCCACGTACCTGGAAAAGAAAAAAGATGACAGCATCTTCTGGAGTCAGATTTTTTTGAGCAGATGAAACCAAGTTGAACTTGTATCAGAAATGCAGGAAGAAAATTAAAAGAACGGCTCCCGAAGCGTCGAGCACGGCGGAGGCGGTGGCGTGGTACGGGCTCCCTGGTGTTTGTGGATGGAGAAGTGGGAGGAGGAGTTCTCAGGACTGCAGGACGGCTGGACGGAGTTTAGCGGCACAGACAACCCGGAAACGTACGGAGGAAGCAGCCGGAGACTTTTTGAAGGCAGAGCAGACGAGCAGCCGTGGTCGGGGGGAGGGTCTTGGTGTTTCCCGGGTCCGGACCTCACAGTCCGTCACTGCCAAGGATTTCCCCTCAAAGTTGTGGTTGTATTTACAACTACGTGTGTCACTTTCTCCAAAACCTATTGTTGTGATTCTTATTTGCACATTTACATGCCAAACCTTAATTGATCAATAGATTTCTATTTGCTTACACAAACTGGAAAACACAGTAAACTTTTTTAATTTATTTATATAGCGCTTTTCATGCAGTTGATGTTTTATTGAAGGTTTGCAATATAAACAATGTACAACAATCAGTCATTTCAGTTCACAACCTGTGCAACATCAGCAGCACAGTCATGCATCAACAACAACAACAAATGACAGTTAAAGGAAAAAGTTAGAAAAATAATAAAATAAATAAATACATAAAAGAAACAAAACCTTGGTGTGACAGACTTCATATCTCGCATAAAATAAGAATTATATTTGTGACAGCTTAATGATTGAAAATCTCAGAATGGATATCCATCATTGATATACATTTCTTATTTGTAATTAACTTAAGAGACTTTACATAATAATCAACTTCAATAAAAAACAACTTAAGTAATGGAGAAGAGTTTTGCAATTTACATTTATGGATGTGAAATTTTCCTAATAAAATATAAAGATTGACAATAGTACATAACTTCTTTTCCTTGAATTCAAAATAAGTAATAATGTTCTTCCCTTCAATGTTGATTGTAAGTGTTTTATGAGAGAGCATGACCTTGATCACCATGATCACATGCAAGATGACGTCTTAATCCATTAAAACCAGTACTTTATTAATGAGTGCAGACTGAAGTCGGTTCACGCTGCAATTTCACCTTACACCAGCAGAAGGCGCTGTCTGCTCGTGAACTGAGCGAGTCTTAGAAGTGGAGGCATCTTTACCACAAGAACCAGGATAAGTCATTAAATAAAAAGGCAGTCGAGTATTTTTTATCTAGAGTAAACACTGAACATGTGAATAATTTGTGGGAAGTGTCAGTTCAAAGGCAGTATGATTGATACTCCAGCATGAAGGGACGTGTTTCAGCTCGGCAAACGCGTAGGAACAGGAAGAGCGAGGCCTGAAACGCTCCAACATTCAGGATTTACTAAGTATGTTTGCCATGTTCTTGTCAATGAAGCTTATGAAGCGCAGCAAGATTTCCTTTGATGTGAAACTCTGAAAACCACAGTCTAATGATTTATGTGGCATGGCTGCTGTAGCTGGTACACTCTCGACAACACAAAATTAAATGAAAATGGAAAGTACAAATGTCTGTGTAATGTAAAGTAAAAGCAGAGGTGGTAGAGTAGCCAAAAATTTTACTCAAGTAAAAGTATTGTTACTTCAGAATAATATGACTCAAGTAGAAGTAAAAAGTAGTCATCCAAATAATTACTTGAGTAAAAGTAAAAATGTACTTGGTGAAAAAACTACTCAAGTACTGAGTAACTGTTGAGTAACGTCTGATTTATTTTTTTTAACACAACCATTTAAACAGACAAAAGTACAAAATAATCATCTTCAGGCAAATTAAATCAATAAAATAAATAAAAAATAAAAATAGCTTAAATTAAAATAATCTTAAAGTAAATTCAAGTACTTTAATAAATAATAAAATAAATAAAATAACAATAAAAAAATAAATTAAGCACAAGTAGCACAAAATTTCAAGCCTTTGTACTTTTCTTTTTTAACCAGGCAGAACTAGAACAAACATGAACTGATAGAAACTCTGTGTGTGTTTGAGTCTGTGTAAATGTGACAAAACATGCAAAAACAAACATTTTTCCCAAAGAATCACCCAGTGATGTCATGAGATTGACGCGTACGCGGATAAAAGGGATAAAAGAAAAGTAACAGCTCAACGTAGCCTAATTGTAGCGGAGTAAGAGGAACAGTTTCTTCTTCACAAATCTAAGTATAGAGATTCAAAACTACTCCTAAAAGTACAACATTTCCCAAAACTTACTCAAGTAAATGTAACGGAGTAAATGTAACTCGTTACTACCAACTCTGAGTAAAAGTACACAAGAAAAAACTTTGACGAGCAGGGAAATTACTTAAAACTATTAATAAATGACAATTAACTGTAAATCCACTCATGAAAATCAGACATTGCTTTTTAATGGCAGTTTAATTGAACCATTAAATAACACAAACCAATGAAACTGGCCTGGATGAATCAGCGGTTTCCATAGAAACGATGCAAATCATTTTTGTCGTGTAATTAACATGGCAGGGTCTTCAGCCTATGAAATATTGTAAGCCTTTTATTATTTTAATATTGCTGACTATGGTTTACAGTTTAAGATTAAGATTCCCAGAATATTCTAATTTTTTGAAATAGGATATTTGAGTTTTCTTAAACTGTAAGCCATGATCAGCTATATTAAAATAATAAAAGGCTTGCAATAGTTGATTTGTAATGAATCCAGAATGTATGACATTTTTGTTTTTGTAATTGAATTACAGAAAAAAAAAGTAATTGAATTACAGAAAATCACAATATTCTAATTTTCTGAGGCAGTCCTGTAGATGCGCTGAAACCCTTGTCCGGTCCTGACCCGAGCGTTCCTGCAGCCGCCGCCAGAGGGCGCTGCAGGCCGGGTTTGCAGCTCCCTCACCACCAGCACATTGCTGATTCCAGTCAGCTGCTGAGTGGCTGCCTGCTGGCCAAGTGTTTAGTTCATGCCTTTCTCTCTGTGTGTGTGAACGTCTGATTAAAACGTCTCTTGACCTGGCTGTGACACCCCCAGTTGGTGAACTCATTGTCTGGCAGTCTGCAAACAACCACCGACGCTCTAAGAGGAACAGACAAAGCAACACGGTTAAGAACTTCCAGAAATGAAGCTCCCATTCAAAGGCTTTCCGTGCCTCCTGGCGCAAGGATTGTTTTTACACGATCATACTCCTCCACTTTGGAGTTGATTCCCTCATTTTCTCCGCTCTGTTCTCAGATGAGTAGCTGCAGGCAATACTGTGGATAAGTGGAGCAAGAAATAAAGTAGTGTGAGAGAGATAGATGGAGAGGAGGCTGTGCTGCTTAACTCAATTTTGAACTCTGTGATTTATGTAAAGCGTGTGTGGGAAAAAATTGCTGGATGCACATAAACAAAGCGAAAGTGTGGCAGTGGAATTACATACCAGCTCATAAACAACTGTCCAGTTTGCTTTTAGCAGAGTTAGCCGGGATTTAAGGGCTTAACTTCAACAATATTATGAGCACACGCTGCTTTTTTACACTTGCAGTTTCACAGTTCAATCTTTTTAATCTGTCCTCAGGTTGATCTCCGCAGGCTCTCTCCTCTGATTACACGTTACATACATCTAAATACTTGACTATTACGTATTCTTTACCTGACTTTTTAAATAGGCACTCTCACAATTGGCTTCATTAATGAAATCTGCAAGCATGTGTGCACGTAAATCACATTCTTACTTAAAACCTACTTGAGATTAAGAGACTCATTTTTTCACAAGTAGTGTGATTGATTTCAGGTTAATTAATAAGAGCTTCTGCATCTTATTAAGGTCTTTACACTATAATATCTACAGTGCTAAATAATACCCATATGACATAAAAAAAAACCCAAAGAAACATTCACACAGCCAGTTGGATCTTCCGGTGTAGCAGCTTCTCAGGTGAATGATGTGTCTGGCCTTATGTTGGTGCAACGTTTGATTCTGCAGCTGTTCCAACTCTGTTCCACCTTGAGAGGAAGTAACAGAGGAATAATCCAGGAGCAACGAGTGCTGGTTGAATCTGCACCGGGGAAAGTTCTTATGGAGGTCACGAAAACTCAAATCTAGAAGGAAATTCGTCCGGAACGGGGTCTAACAAGCAAGATGTACACGGGGTAAAACATACAGTACCTTCAAGCCATGGAACAAACTGCTTGTGTGAAAACACACACTGGGGAGGGAATATATATATATATATATATATATATATATATATATATATATATATATATATATATATATATATATATATATATATATATATATATATATATGTTTGCGACTCACTGTGAATGCACAGCTGGAAAGTGTAGGTGGAATGACAAGGGGATGTGCAGCTCACACTTATACGGCGATCTGGATGAGAAAGTGCCTGAAAAAGCCTTGCACTCGTACCAGAACCTCTGGAACGACACACTGAAGACTGGAGTGTAGAGGTCTCCACAAAGAGATATGAAAACTGCATTTTTCTTACTCAAGAATAGAAAAATCTACTAGCAGCCTCTAAACATCTACTTCACTGGAGACCCAAGTTCCTTGAAGCAAATCAAGACAAACCACGAAGCAAGATGCTTGTTGCTTAGCAGACAGCTTTGTTGGAGAGTGAAGATCCAAATCAGTATTTCACCCTAACCACATCTGCTCTCACGTTCCCTCGATTGATTGAAATTGATTGAAATTCTTTATTCAGTCACATCACACTACAAATATTAAACACAAACATTATAGAAAAATAGTGACTGAAAAGGCACAGGCAGAAGCATAGTGCTTATATTAATGCCTGTCCTACATACAAACAAACAAACAATAGCAAAACTAAACCAGAAAAGGAGGACCAATAAGGTTTACATATATAACAGTAAAGACATTTTTTTTTGTATAAATTTCAGAGAACAGCAACAAACAAATACAAATACATATTAACATTTGTAGCTTTGAAAGATTGCTCTACAAATCTTTTTTTTGTAAACCACAAATGAGCTGCACATTTGTAAATCTAGGTTAGCGTCATTCCATAATTTTACCCCACAACAGATATACGTCTCCTTTTAGTCTCTTTTCTAGCTTTGTGTACAACAAATTTACAAGCATCACGCAAATTATATTTTGACTCATGTATTGAGAAAAACCGTTGTAACCAGACAGGGAGTAACTTTAATCTAACTTTATACATTATTTGCATTATTTTATAATAAACCAAATCATAAAATTTCATAACATGGGATTTTATAAACAATGGATTTGAATGTTCATAGTATCCCACCCTATTAATAATACGTATGGCTGGTTTTTGTAAGAGGACTATAGGAGGAAGCAAAGAGTTTATTGGACCTCAGCATCTGACACCACTGACCATGATATATAACTACTATCTAACTGACTAGATAGTAGTTCTAGTTCTATAAACAGTTGTTCTATGCATCTTCTGAACGCTTGTATGGGCTCAGAGTCACCTGGTGAAGTTGTAATGCAAAGCTGTGTGTCGTCTGCATAGGTATGGTAACTTATCTTGTTGCTTAGTATAATCTGAGCTAGTGGTAGATATGAAATATGAGGGGCTGCAGCATAGAGCCTTGGGGAACTCCACTAAACTGTAACAGTAGCTTAAGTCTAACTTTTCTTTATCATGCCACCACACTGTAACTCATAATCTTTTTTTTCTCTTTCTCTCTTTTCACAATGTAAAGTACCTTGAATTGCCTTGTTACTAAAATTAGCTATGCAAATAAATCTGCCTTGCCTTAAAAAATATCTCCATGATTTGCCAAAAACTCTTATTGTGAATGGAGCAAAATCAGAACCGAACAGTTTCATTTAGGACTTTGCCACTGTAGTTTTAGTAATACCATCTACCCTCCACAGGAGGTTGAACATGATGCTGCTACTCTGCTTAACAAAGCTGTCATAAACATGTCTCTGAAGCATTAACTGTTGTTTAATGCCTTTGAGTGCCAGTGACTTGCCTTCAGGTCCAACTACAGGAGCGCAGGCTTCAGCTAAAGGGATGATTTCAGTTAAGTTGTGAAGGGTCTTTGCTGAAATGACCGTGGCATTTGTGCTTCTTTTTCTGTCTTAGCTTTTACTTTATGGGCTCTTATTGACAAATCCTCTAACGGTTCTCTGCCATGCATTTCCTCGGCCTAGTAACAGGATTGTGATATTATAGGTATTGTCAGTTTCAATTTCATGCACTGTCTTAGCTGATCTGCACACGAAGCTGTAGTGACCTATTTTTCCACAGATGAAGCATGTCATCTCTTTGGCGAAGCAGAGTGATTTGCTGTAGCTGGGGGAACTTCCACATCTGGAGCGTGGCTGGCAGTCCAAGCATATTTCTGTCCTGGTTGATGCATACTTTGTTTAACGTGGGCTTGTAGCACCCTATAATGTAATAATTTCCTGAAAATGTAATAACGCCTGAAAATGTAATAAAATTTGCACTTAACTCAATCAAAATGTAATAAAACCCAATAATTGTTATTACATTATTGGGAATTTATTACATTTTCAGGTGGGTCTTTTTTTTTCTCCCAAAACTGATAATGTAATACTTGACAAATAATGTAATATATATGTTCATTTTCAGTCCAGAGTTCTACATTTTCTGTTTTAAGTATCTAAGAATGTTATATACGCTGGATTTGAAACACCAGAATGACTAATGGGTTAAATTGCAGACTTTGAGTACCATGTAATAAATTCCTAATTTTTTAGGTTTTATTACATTTTCGATTGAGTTAAGTGCAAATTTTATTACATTTTCAGGCGTTATTACATTTTCAGGAAATTATTACATTATAGGGTGCTACAGGGCTTCTACATCCGGCCTCCTTGTGCATCTTTTTCTTCAAGGTCACTGTGTCACTGTCTTTTTTGTTGTTATCCTGTCAGATCAGTTTGCTTAGATTTGATGGGTTAAAACTATCTTAAATCATACTCCAGTTCTTTTTGTTGTAAAATCTTTATCCAAGTGCATTTGCTTGGATTCTCACCTGCAGTGAGCTGGGATCGGCTCCAGCAGACCCCCGTTACCCTGTACAGGATTAAACGGGTGTAGAAAATGGATGGATGGATGGATTTGCATGCACAGACTGCCGTTTCCCAAACCCCCCCAAACTGTGGATCTCTGATGAGTTTGCTGTGCAGACGTAGCCTGTAATTCTGTCCAGTTATCTGCCCGGAGTCTCATTCAGGCAGTTGTATTTTGGTTCACTTTTGCTCTTTCATGAATCATAATATTCCTTTGCAAAACTGTAACTAAAACTCTTTTACATGGTTGTATTGTTTGTCCACCTTGGACAGAGTGTCACATAATCAGCCTCATCACTTCCGCTGCAGAGTTTCTAGATAACTTCAAAGCTTCAGAGCTGAAATGAAGACAGTTTGTCATCCATATCCACCTTTTCTCAGCTGCACTTTTGTTTACACTTTAAAGAGGGATGTTATGGCCTCTCTTGATGGAACACAGGTACTTGTGATCACTTCTTTTACTCTGCTCAGTCTGGTCACCGATCCTGCAACTTTGAATAAAAGTACTTCAAAGTACCATAAAGATATTTTTGATCATAAAAATGAGCTCATATGCAGCACACGGCGTCCCATTTACTCATCTAAAGTCCCATCAAGAAGTTTCCGCTTCAAAGTTTCAAAATACTCTTTCAGCACATACAGTGTACTTGTGAGTAACCCTCAAACTCATGTAAGCGATTAGTCATGAAACAACAGATATATCATAAATACAAATAGATAATAACGTTAGAGTGTGTATCTACTCGTCTTACTGTTGTCCTTCGCTGTATGATCACATTTGATCTGACCTGAGGCCATTTAACAACTTTAAATCTGAATCATATCTGTGTGTTAACTGTATTATCTTTCCATGTGGAGCAGCAACAAAAGCAAGTTAAGTCTGAATCTGGAGGCGTGACATAAATGCAGATGTTTACTACTCTTTTTTTTAAATATATTTTTATTAGGGGGTAAGGCACAGCAGAACAGGAATCAATGACACATTTACATTGAGTATCATATTATTTCTGTATGGCAAGCTACAATATATAGGATATTTGACACCATAAAAATACTGTGCATCTCAATGGAATGAGCAAAAGATATACAGTCTACCTCCTAGGATGTTTTTCTTGATTTAAGGACAGAACATTACACAATTAAATGAAAATAATAATAATGATAAATAAATAACTGAAAATTATTTTAGGAAATAATTAAGTATTAAAGCTACACAGTATAAATTAAAAAATAGATGAATTAAAAAGGGAAAAAAAACAAAAAAAAAACAAAGCAGAACAAAAAAAAAACCCAAAACAAAGAAAAAGTCAACAAATAAATAAAAAGGAAGAAGAAAGAGAGAAAAGAGAGAAGAGAAGGAGGGGAGTCCGTCAATCAGGGGGCACGGACTGGAGAATTGGAGAGGTGAAAGAATGTAAGAAAAGGAAGCCACTTATTATAAAATGTGTTTGAGCTTCCTTTCACTGAATATCTGATCTTTTCCAGCTTCAGAAAAGACATGCTGTCGTTGAACCACTGAGTTCTAGAGGAGCTTAGTCGCCTTCCAGTGGAGAAGAAGGAGGCGTCTCGCCAGTAAGGAAGTAAAAGCTAAAATGTCTAGTTGAGTTGAAGTAAAACGGCTCTGGTCCTCTGGGAGCCAGAGACGTTTACTTCTCTTGATGCAGCTTATTCTCACAGTCGTGTCAATCACTTAGTTTCAGTTTCTACCATCCTTCATTTCTGGAAGAGCGAGAATAAGAATCAAGATGAACGTCACTAAGATAAGATGAAGTCCTGGTCAGTCCTGGCCAGTCCTGTTCCAGCGCGGTGTGGAGCAGCTGTTGGGTCTGCAGCAGTACCGACCCGCCTGTCGGAGCAGCCCACTGATCTGCAGACAACGAAGTGAATAACTGGTTTTTCACAACTCTGGACCGACATCTAATGAACTTGGGCAGGAACTTCTACAACCTGCATTCGTTTTCAAATGCTTTTGTCATATGAAAAGCAGATGATGACCACAGCTGACCGACACGATAACTGATCCGTCTGTTACGTATTTCAATGTTTATCCTTTATTCATGAGGACTATAAATCAGCTCAAATCCAAGTGATGATTCGGCGAGTATTTAAAATGGGATAATAACCAGCCAGGGCTCTTTTATTTGTGCAACACATTTCATGTTCAAGGTCATTCAAGGTGGTTCAAGTCTGACGGCACGATGCAAGAGAAACATGAAAAATACAATAAGAACACATTCAAAAAACCTAAGTGGGACAGATATACTCACAAAACTAAGGTTTTAGTGTAGTTTAGGGAATCAACAATAGTTTTGATTAAAGCAGCTAATAGAAATGTTGTTTAACTTGAGTTTCAGCAGTTTTAGGAGGAAAACTGGGAACTAAATAATTACAGGGTTTAAACATAGCACAGGCATAAAAAAGGAAAATAAAAGTATGCAGTACTTCCATCTAATTTGAAGACAGTTTTATATTATATTTCATACACGACCCATCTTCTCACAGCAGCCGGGGAACCAGTGTATTTCTATTTCCATGATTACTTAAAGGAGCTGTATGTAAAAGCAATAATAAAACGAATCATAAAATGACCCCGATATGTCAACAGACATTTAAAAATCATGTTCATTTCAAATACTTATGTCACTGACAACAGCACTCAAGCCAGGATATTCCTGTTTAAAAAGATGAGTTGCAGCCCTCAACTGATGTTTATGTTGTCATTTTTTGTTTTGGCCTGAAGCTCCACCCTCCACCTATCTCCCAATCACCAAGTCAGTATTGTTTCTGAAGCTCCACCCTCCACCTATCTCCCAATCACCAAGTCAGTATTGTTTCTGAAGCTCCACCCTCCACCTATCTCCCAATCACCAAGTCAGTATTGTTTCTGAAGCTCCACCCTCCACCTATCTCCCAATCACCAAGTCAGTATTGTTTCTGAAGCTCCACCCTCCACCTATCTCCCAATCACCAAGTCAGTATTGTTTCTGAAGCTCCACCCTCCACCTATCTCCCAATCACCAAGTCAGTATTGTTTCTGAAGCTCCACCCTCCACCTATCTCCCAATCACAAAGTCAGTATTGTTTCTGAAGCTCCACCCTCCACCTATCTCCCAATCACCAAGTCAGTGTTGTTTCTGAAGCTCCACCCTCCACCTATCTCCCAATCACCAAGTCAGTATTGTTTCTGAAGCTCCACCCTCCACCTATCTCCCAATCACCAAGTCAGTATTGTTTCTGAAGCTCCACCCTCCACCTATCTCCCAATCACCAAGTCAGTATTGTTTCTGAAGCTCCACCCTCCACCTATCTCCCAATCACCAAGTCAGTATTGTTTCTGAAGCTCCACCCTCCACCTATCTCCCAATCACCAAGTCAGTAGGGTTTCTGAAGCTCCACCCTCCACCTATCTCCCAATCACCAAGTCAGTATTGTTTCTGAAGCTCCACCCTCCACCTATCTCCCAATCACCAAGTCAGTATTGTTTCTGAAGCTCCACCCTCCACCTATCTCCCAATCACCAAGTCAGTATTGTTTCTGAAGCTCCACCCTCCACCTATCTCCCAATCACCAAGTCAGTATTGTTTCTGAAGCTCCACCCTCCACCTATCTCCCAATCACCAAGTCAGTATTGTTTCAGCATCCGGGTTGCCAGCTCGGCTCTAATTATGGCAGCCATGGCAGCCTACGTTCCTGCTGCATTCTGCAGCCTACCTGGCAACCTCTGGTCGGGGGGAGGAGGGGGAGGGTACACGCCGCTCAACAGTATTTTGAAAGTGACTGCAGTACCAGTTTTGGACATTTCGTACAGATGGCTCCTTTAACACTGTCTTCTTAAGCTAGGTTTAATTGTTCCCAGCTTTGTCTTGTTATCGGTATAGTTTTGTTTATCTGAGCACTTTGGCCAACTTTTATTGCTTTAAAAAAACTTTGACTTGATTACGGATCATCAGAAAAGGGTAGTGAACTTGTCGGAGGCTTTTATTTGATGTTAGGTCCTGAATCCTTTGACATCGTAGAGTAAGAAAGTACTGGAGGCTTCAGTAGTGCCAGGAGAAAGAATACGGTGCTGCAGAAATGCGTGCGTCACGATTCTCTGCACTTCCTGCTGCTTTTTTGTCCCGCTAGCGTGGACATGCTGCGTGAAGTGAAGTGGGGTTGTGTCATTATTCTTTCAGCTGCATTTGTTTTTAAATAAGCAGCCAGTAACTGAACGATGTATGTTTAACTTCATTTATGCATCGTGAGATATATTTTTAAGAGTTTGAGTGCTGCCCTTGGTTGGTTTAAAGACGTAAAAACACCCACTTCAACCTCTGGTGTGGATTCGTAACTGCTGTTACACCCGATAAACTTGTGCATTAAGGGTTTTCACCTGGTTCACCAGGTTCACCTGGTTCACCTGCCGAAGTGTCACATAATTCAGTGATGGTTTTGTGAGTCAAAGTCCAGATCTCAGCTCATCTTAACGTCTGTATCAGGAACTTCCTGTAGACGTCAGCGAACCCAAGAAACACCTTAAAGAAGAATGATGTCGGAGGTTGTTAATGAAATGCTGATTTTATTGTATTCTAATAACACATTTTTATGTACAATATATGCTCATGTAGTATGTGTCAGTGATATTATATTGCTCGTGTATTGCTGTTTCTTCTGTAGCGCATCCCGTCTTTTCAAGACGACTTTATTAATCCCTTTGGGAGGTTCCCTCGGGGAAGTCTCCATCTTACTGTATCTTTGTACAAATCAAACACCCCAAAAACCAAACACGCATATAAAGATAAAAAGATTAAAAGATACAAATTAAAATTAAATAAAAAAAAAAAAAAGTGCTGTGCAATGAATAGAATTATATGAATAGAAAAGAAATAAATGTTATGAAATATTGCACAAAGTTATTGCACTGTCCTGGTTATTGCAGAGTCCAGTTTGGTCAGACTGACCGCCTGAGCCCCCACAGTCTCTCTGTTCTTCAGTTTTTCTTGAATAAACATCCCCAGGAGCTTCTTGCAGATGTTGAACGATCTTAGCCTCCTCAGGAAGTTCATCCCGCTCAAAAACAAGTTTAAGTCTATAAGGGAACTAAGGGAATCTGAAGTGACTACCAACCCAAAAACTTTCCAAAACACAAGCATGTTAGTTCTTTTGGGGCCACTAAGGTTTAAAAATACATCATTCACCTCATTCACAGTAGAAATATTCAACCTCTCCATCTTTTTCACCACTCCACATCAACTTCAAATCATGCTGCAGTTTCTTCACCTTGGAGTCTGGGAATCGATATGTGATATATAAGATATCAGCTCCTACTTCTCTGGCCCTACTAAGACTACTGCATTATATCTCATTTTTCTGTCAGACAAAGTCCTCATTTGTCACTGAATGCACCGTAAATATAAACAATTGAACAATGTGGTTAAAGAGGGCCACTCCAGATGCACCGTGTCACGAAAAAGTCACGAAAAAGTTAATCTGTCGATATAAGATGTGAAAAACATGCAAAATAATCAAGCACCAACAACTCAATTCAATTCAATATTATTTATATAGCGTCTATTACAACAGAAGTGGTCTCTATCTTTCCAGAGACCAGAACACAACCCCCGAGCAGTGGCACCTTTGACCACAAAATTGCAGCTGAATAATGCCATCATCACACAAACAGTGCCAATCTAACGACATATATTATCATATCAATAGCGGTACCAAATGTTTAAGAGCTCATATCAAATACTCAAGATCGAAACAGCAACGTGACAACAATAAAAACACAATGCACAAGCACGACCGTGCACGAGCATGGCGTGTACGGCGCACATACAATACACAGCAATTAATAAAGCCACCACACAGAGTATACCACAGCCATTTCAGCACCACAGACAGGTAAACAGCTCCATCATCGTCGGGGAGCCCACGTGAGGTTGTGTCCCCCCCACACCCACACCCACACATGTATCACCAGTTGCGCATTACACAAAGTCCACTATAATTCAAAGAACAGTTCCACTATAAAAATCTGTTAGACTCACCGTTGACGATCACTATTAAATGTCCTCGTTTTGTCTTTTCCGGCATGACAAATGGTTAAATCATCCGGTCGATGTGGTCCCAAACGTTTTATTTCCAACATCTGCTCAATTGATAAAGTGCTAAATCGCACACGCACCAAATAGTCAACTTCATTCATTTTGAAACAATGAAATGTCACCTATCAGTCAAAGTACGTATTAGCCATAGACGGCATTAGCCGAGCTAGCATGGCATGTGCAGAGCCCACCTTTGCTTCAGAGCAGCCAATGAGAGGCGCTCTGGGGCCCTGAGCCCCCGGCCCCACTGTCGAAGCTAATGTGTGCGCTGTACACGCGCACGCGCGCGCAGCAGTTCACCAGTTCACAACATTACAGGCAGAGGTGCCAGCTCCGCTGAGCCCCACCGAGCGGAAACAGAGGGGCTGGCTCAGGCAGGGCGAACTATTTACACACAGTTACACTACAAAAAGTGTCAGCAGATGAAATTAAGTTGCATCAAATGAAAACTGCGGACATTTCATTGGAGACAAATTTATTATGAACTTATGTTTAATGGCACATAATCTTCCCCTGCGCAGCAGCGCACTCTGGTGGGGCCGTGCCCCACCGGCCCCTAATGCAAAGACGCCATTGCCCCCGAGCAATTATTACATAAACAACGGTAGGTAAAAACTCCCTTTAGGAAGGAAGAAACCTTGAGCCGGACCTGGATCATAAGGGGGATCATCCTGCTGAAGACCAGCTGAACTTCCCTTTGAATAAAAAAAAAAAGAGATGCAGTTGAGGAACTGCATCTCTTTTGTAGAAATACACTGGTTCCCCGGCTGCTGTGAGCAGATGGGTCGTGTATGAAATATAATATAAACCATATAAACACGACTATATAACACTTGCGTTCATAAGGATAAAGTTGTTTAAAAATGAAAGAAATAGTCTCTTCTCCCCTCGTGTGTCTGCCTGTCATGCATGGGTACGTGCGTGCATGTTGTCTGTTTACCAGTTGTCGCATCAGAAGTGCAGCCTTAAAGCTGATGGTGCTATGATGAGGCCACACACATACTGTAAATAGTTGGGATTTGAAAAAGTTTAAAAATGAAAGTTTTTACATTTTGGATCGTTCAATGTGCTACCCCCCCCCCCCCCCCCGGATGTTTATATTTTTTGTTGTGGTTCTCTGCTCACCGCTGGATGAAACCATCATTGGTAAGCTGTCATAATATTAATTATATTTCTGATAACATTGTCATGACGCTGAATATATGGCCTTTCCTATATTGTGTGTTACTGTTTGACCACCGTGTTGCTCGGTCATTGTGTTAAATACATGTCGTCGCACATTGTAAACTGTCGTGTAGGTTGAACACGTGTGTCTGAATTGTGGTACTCGGCGAATCCGACATCTATGGCTAAGATGAAAACTCAGCCTTAAAAAAATATCCCCACGTTAAGTCATAATTATGAGATAGAAAGTCATAATTATGAGATAGAAAGTCGAAATTATGAAATAGAAAGTCATGATTATGAGATAAAAAGTCATAATTATGAGATAAAAAGTTGAAATTATGAGATAGAAAGTCATAATTATGAGATAGAAAGTCGAAATTATGAGATAGAAAGTCATAATTATGAGATAAAAAGTTGAAATTATGAGATAGAAAGTCATAATTATGAGATAAAAAGTCGAAATTATGAGATAGAAAGTCATAATTATGAGATAGAAAGTCGAAATTATGAGATAGAAAGTCATAATTATGAGATAAAAAGTTGAAATTATGAGATAGAAAGTCATAATTATGAGATAGAAAGTCGAAATTATGAGATAGAAAGTCATAATTATGAGATAAAAAGTCGAAATTATGAGATAGAAAGTCGAAATTATGAAATAGAAAGTCATGATTATGAGATAAAAAGTCATAATTATGAGATAAAAAGTTGAAATTATGAGATAAAAAGTTGAAAGTATGAGATAGAAAGTCAAAATTATGAAATAGAAAGTCATAATTATGAGATAGAAAGTCGAAATTATGAGATAGAAAGTCATAATTATGAGATAAAAAGTTGAAATTATGACTTTTTATGTCATAATTATGACTTACCGTGGGGATATTTTTATTTTTAAGGCTAAGATTTCATCTTATTTTTTTCTTTTACTGGCGGAAATGGGCTTCCATAGACATCACTGGATGTCATTAGATTTTTATCTCCAGTTTGAGTTATAGCTATCTTAAAGTCTGCATTAGGATATAATTAGGTTTGACATAATGACTGGTAAATCCATGGTGCTGAAACCTCATGTGAAGGTTCTGACCGTGTTCCTACTGCTGTGGTTGTGTGTCAGAGGTGCTGATCTGTGGCATTCTTTTTTTAGCGATTATATTTTAACAGGGATGTTTAGGCCACAAGGGCCCATCTAGAATGCTTCGTCCCCCCTAGGCTGGGACCCCTGCTCTGCCCCTGGTTATGATCCAAAGTAACTAGACAAGTGTACGGCGGGATATCCTGCAAACCCAACCGCACGCAATCTTGTAACAGCACAGCAAAAAATATTGCAAAACACGGCGACAGTGTGTCCACGACAACACACATGACTGGAACATTAAACCGGTCTGATCTGTACGCCAGTTTGGACGAAAACAAACACAAATGTAGAAAAACCTTGTTATTCCGTCCTTACAGGTCCCCAGCATACAGGCTACGAATGTGGGACGGACTAATTAGAACTGAACAAACACCACAAGGACGGCAGGAAACAATGTAAGATGCAAAATACTTTAATTAACCTCAATGTTAAAAACAATTAAAATGACTGTGCCAGTTCCCAGTCAACGGCACAGTCATCAGCACGGCTAAAACCACTTTCGGTCTCCATGGCTGCATGAGTGTGTCCAGTGATGACAGTCTATGACGGTAACCCCCATCCAACCTCTGACGCGGCTAAAGGTTTGGGTGGCTAAAGGAGCCGCCGAGCCTCTGCAACGATGCAGAAGACAGATAAACACATGTTGGGTTCCAAGAACAGCTGTAAACACGGGATTTATAAACAAATGAAAGAAGAAAAAGGCCTGACTGAAGTTTCATCATCAGGCCTTGATGTGAGAGCGTCCCGGCTTCATGTTGGGGGTTTAAAGGTTGGAGTGGAGTACGAGCCAGACGAGAGCGCCGCGCTCTCGACAATTCCCCGTCCTCTCCCTGGACCAGAAACGTGCTGACAGCTGAGCAGCTTGAAATGTAAATAGGTCCGGCATTAGTATTCAGCTATCGTCCCATTCTCTGTTTTTATGTCTGTGTGTGAATTAAAGCAGGGGGGCTAAGTGTAGGGAATTGAAGTATTTGATCAAGCTCCCTTCAGCTCCCTGTGAGTCTCAGAAGCAGGAGTTCATCTGCGGGACAGCCAGTTAAACTGAGCACAGCAGCTCGCGGCGTTCGGATTTGGACACTGGAGTGTGTGAGAGAATTAGTGCGTCTGTTTGTGTGTCGTTGCGAGGTCGAACATCTGCCTCCGTGCACGCAGGGCTTCTTCATGCAACACAAGCTCACGCAGCCACGCCAGGAAGTTCCCACTCGCCGGTGTCAGCATCTGCTGGTGTCTCCAGGGCTGCTGTCCGCCGCCGGAAAGTGCAAACATCACAATAGAAACACTTAAACATCACAACAGAAACACTTAAACATCACAACAGAAACACCGAAACATCACAATAGAAACACTTAAACATCACAACAGAAACACTTAAACATCACAACAGAAACACCGAAACATCACAATAGAAACACCGAAACATCACAACAGAAACACTTAAACATCACAACAGAAACACTTAAACATCACAACAAAAACACCGAAACATCACAACAGAAACACTTAAACATCACAACAGAAACACCGAAACATCACAACAGAAACACTTAAACGTCATAACAGAAACACTTAAACACCAAAACAGAAACACTTAAACGCCACAACAGAAACACTTAAACGTCACAACAGAAACACTTAAACACCAAAACAGAAACACTTAAACACCAAAACAGAAACACTTAAACGTCACAACAGAAACACTTAAACATCACAACAGAAACACCGAAACATCACAACAGAAACACTTAAACATCACAACAGAAACACTTAAACATCACAACAGAAACACCGAAACATCACAACAGAAACACTTAAACATCACAACAAAAACACCGAAACATCACAACAGAAACACCGAAACATCACAACAGAAACACTTAAACGTCATAACAGAAACACTTAAACACCAAAACAGAAACACTTAAACGCCAAAACAGAAACACTTAAACGTCACAACAGAAACACTTAAATGCTTCAGCAGAAACACTTAAACGTCACAATATAGATACTGTGGATAGATACATGTACAGAAATTGAAGGAGAAACAAAGATGGAAAAACACCAGCATCCGTATAAAGACAAATAATTGCGTATCATAATAATCATCATCATCATCATCATCATCATCATCATCATCATCATCATCATCATCATCATCATCATCATCATCATCATAATAATAATAATGATAATTATAACTCCTCTCTCTTCCTCAGGCTTCTCTGGCTGACGACAGTGTGCAGAGTCTGGCATGGTCCGGTGTAGCCAGGAGTTGGTGCCCAGTTCTCCTCAGTTCTCCTCCCTGCCGCCGTGGCCAGAGTCCCCGGCTCGGTGTCGGCTCCGTAGCCGGCTACGGAGCCGGCTACGGAGCCGGCCCCCCTGACCAGCTTCTCCAGCCCGGAGAGGTCTCCCTTCCAGGTGCTCAGGACGCTGGCCACCGCAGACTGATAAAAACACCCCAGGAGCTTGTTCATACGTTTAACTTGAAGAAAGTTGCATGTTCAGTGTTTTGAAATATAAGACACTCTTAGAACATTTGGAAGCACAAGGTGAGACTGACGCCGGACTGTTTGGCCATCACTGACTTATCATGAGCATCAGGAAACGCTCCAGAAAGGACTGTGACTAAACCGTGACTGCATACTCAAGTTTTATTTTACTCTGTCTTATTATTCATTTCACATATTGTGCACCGTTAAATTGGACGGAAGGTTTTGTCAATCAGATTAAACAAATCAGTTTTAATACCAAGACAACAATGTTAAAGGTCATTTTCACTGAGGTCTGTAATTCCCTCAAACCAGGAGACAGACTGGTCAGGAACAACGCTCAGCTGTGGATTCAAACACCTTTTTTACAGTTACAGGATGAATTTGGGGGTTTCAGTCAGAACTGACTGAAGTGAGGACGTTCATGGTTCATGAACTTTGGGGCTTTAGTAGCATGATAACATATATCTGTCCATTTCCTTTTTTTTAACAATATCTTCATTGACTTTTTATTCACACACAGGATATTATTATAAAGGACATTTCACAACAACTTTTGACTTAACAGTCTTAACCCCCCCCCCTCATCCCAACCCACATCCATTCTCTCTTTGCATCTCTCTTCTTATAAGGTCCAAAATTATTACAAAGTACCATACGACAGTATTGTAAGTACAGTCCAATGGTCCCTCTAGCAAATTAAAGATGTACATAAACAAAACAGATAAACAAAAATTACACTTTTGCTGTCGCCTTCCAAGACCCTTCCCCTTCCGAGGTTCACCACTTCTTTGATATTTAAGTATCCTGCCCTGCATTTTCCTCCCGTACAAGCACCCCTACTTTTTTAATGAATTGATTCATTGGTTTCCAGATTTCCTCATACATCCCGAGTTTGTTTTTTTAATGTACTGTATTTTCCGCACTATAAGGCGCACCTTCAATGAATGACGTATTTTAAAACTTTTTCATATATAAGGCGCACTGCACTATAAGGCGCATAAATAAATATATGGTAAAATACCGTACTATAGTGGCTGGGGTTGAGTTACGTATCTACCTGATGGAGCTTCGCTACAGGAAATGCTACAAAATCCTACAGCAAATGCAAAAAAAAAAACAAGAAGAAAAGTACTGTATGTCAAACTTTATTAACAAAATAAAAACCAGCTTTGCTCCGTCTCGTCAGCGTCACTGCTGTTGTCTAGAACGTCTGTGACGATTCCTGATGTTTTTAGCGCCGTTACTTCGGCGACACCAACTATATCACCCACAATCCCCCTGACTACAGTAACAGAAATGACTGTAATGTCATTATATATAAGATATAAGACGCACTGCATTATAAGGCGCACTGCCGGTTTTTGAGAAAATTAAAGGCTTTTAGGTGCGCCTTATAGTGCAGAAAATACGGTATATGTTATTCTCTCCATTGACCTAAATTGTGCCACAGCCTTGATCCAAGCACCATATCTGTGCATTTCTACCTTAACACACATGAAGTAAATGTAAGTCCGCTCCTTCCTGACTGTGGTCTGGTTTTATTGCTCGACCAGCCGTTTAGTTATTGAGTGCGTTGAGTGCGTGTTTGTTTGACTTCCATCAGAGTTGTTCTAAGACTCATTACTGCTGAGATTGCTTCCAGTGGTCGTGCGTGTTGACCAGGGCGGGCGGCGGCAGAGGTCCGGGCCGGGGGTAAACAGAGGCGGCGAGTGCAGACGGCAGCAAGCTTGTGCATGTTTAACCCGAGCCCCAGCACCTTCTGATGCCTCACACGTCCCCCCATCCTCCTCCTCGTCATCACAACAGCGCTGTCCTCTTTTTCACACTCTTCCTGGCTGCTTCTCTCTTCCCCCGGTGCTCTCCACTTCTTGAGGAGCTGTCACGTCTTTCTCTCTCCTCCGAACCCTCGCTCTCTTCCCTCAGCCTGTCATCTTTCCAGCGTGGCTGCAGGGGCGGATCAAAGCCAGCTGGAGGCGGAAGGAGAATGGGGCGGGTGGGGGGGGGTGAAGAGGGAATATTTCTGTTTTTCGGGGTGAAAGAGAGGACAGGGTGGCTCTGTGACACACATACAAACCTCAATCGAAATGCGCCGCTGTAAGAAAGTGCTGAAACTGAAACTGCGGCTAAAACTGCAGACACAAACGCGACCCGACAAACACCCGCTCGTGCTGATCAGATGAAAGGCTGCGTGTTCACATCGCCGCTCTTTAAACGTCTCAATAGCTTTAAACGAACGGCGTCGTCCACAAGGAAGGTTTAGATATTCATGGCAGCACAGGGAGTCTTCTAAAAGCCTTTTTCACACCAGATCTGAAGTCTGTAATGAGGACTTTTTTTATGTCTTTGTGCAGATCTAGTGCAGTTTTATTCTCTTCCACAAAGCGGCAGTGTGAACTGACGAGACTGAGCCGTGTTAAACAGCAGGATCATCAGATTTGACCCATTAAATCACCTCAAATCAACCAGATTTGGATACGATACAGAAACAGGCACTAAAACATTTACTACGTGGTTTTGGTGGCGCATCGATCAGCTCATTTGTGTTTCAAATCTCAGTTTTAATCGTTATTTATTCATTTTGCACTTAAGTTATTGTGGATTTCCACTAGTTAGGATCTCTGTAATAGTTTCTTTCTGTTAATTATTTTCCCTTTTTTTTTGTCTAATTAGTTTCATTAATAATATAGTTGTACGTCCAATTTTCACTTAAAATGTGCTCTTTGATTTATTTTCTGTTTCATCCCTGTTCAGGGTTTGGGGTTCTGCAGGACGACCTGTCAGCGGCCAAACCAGGGGGAAGCTTTGAAAGGCCGCCAGCATGTCACGGGGTTGTTTAAAAAAATCTATCAATCAATCAATAGTTTAGTTCAGTCTTTACCCAGCATAAAATAAGATAAGATAAGATAAGATAGTCCTTTATTACTCCCTCAATGGGGAATCTCACGTGTCAGCAGCAGTACACTTAACATACACACACACATGCGGGGAAGGGGGTTAAAAGGTAAAAAAGTAAAATATATATATAATTATAAAATATGGACAGTATATACATTGCAGTGGAGATAAAAAGGTAAAAAAATACAAGATAAAAAAATAGTGCAAAGGAAAGAAAAACAGTGCAAATGTATGTTGATGAAACTATATATCTCAGGAAGGATCCCAGATTTAAATACTATTAAATCAAATGTTTTCACAGCTTTCTTTTAATTTAATTCTTGATATGAGTTGCTATTAATTTATTCACAATGGGATATTATTTCAAGATAAAGTATTTATTAAAGTTGAATATAAGACAAAATAGCATTTATTTCAGAATAGTTTGTAAACCTTTTTTGTGATGTATTTAATTCAGTTCAGGTCAGTTTTATTTATATAGCGTCTGTTGCAACACAAGATGTCTCCAGGATATTTCCAGCGACCAGAACATGACCCTCGAGCAATTATTACATAAACACCGGCAGGTAAAAACTCCCCTATGGGAGAAACAGTGGCAGGTATGAGAGCTACAGGAGCACAAACTGACAGTTTACTGCCGTCAAACTTCAACCTGAAGCTTTCAGCTTTCAGATTTCAATCTGAAGCAGGATTCAGGGGAAATGCTGAGAACGTAAGTGCACAATAAACAACAGCTTCACCATAACCAACAGCTTCACCTCTGATGCGTTAAAGAGCTGCAGTGTCTCGTCATGTGCAGCAACACAACCCCCCCCGGTTGTATTAAAACACCGGTTATACAGAGGAGAAATGTGTGCAGCTCGGCTCTAGATATTTGGATGGAGTTGAAAGAAGACTACCAGGACCGACGGGACAGATGCTGAGCCTTAGTCAAACACGGAGCTGTTTTGTTCTGTTTCTGCAGAAATTAACACAAACGTCGACCAGGAGGTTTTCTGTGAATAATACGCATGCGAGTTCAGGCAGAAAGCATTTCTTCCGTGTGCAGGTACTTTGATGGACTCTAAAATGTGGGGCGTATTTATTAATGGAAATCTCTACTCCTGCAACAAATAAAAGTACATTTTCATTTTTAAAATAACCAGATGTTTATAAGAAGTGAAGCGAGAAAAAGGGATGAAAGATACGTGCGCTCAGATTCCTCCGCGGAGCAGAAAATGTGATCATTATGTGTCCTGATTGGAGCCACAAAGCCGCTGGTGGTTTGAGTGTCAACCGTGAGCGTGAGCCTGCAGCTTTCTCCGGGGTTTTTGTGCAACCTGTGTCCCAGCTGGAATCCTGGTATAGAGCTGTCAGTGTGACAGCTGCACTGAGTCGCAGCCACTGGAAGGATGGGGAAACGGGTGCAGAAAACGTTGTACGACAGCACTGCAGCATGATGTGCTGCTTTGTATCTCGTTTTTTTTGCTTATTATCTCATAGTTGGTAAACTGTCCCCCAGTAGGCGATGCATTATTAAAAAATGTGATTACTTGATTGCCCTGAACACTGATTGCTATAGCGTGCTGTGGAAGGTGGACGCTGTGAGTCTTACTTTATTGTGTGTGGTGAAGCGGGACTACAGTCATGCTGTGTAACTAATTATAAATGACCTCCTCTGTGAATTCTTTTCAGTGTGTGTGTGTGTGTGTGTGTGTGTGTGTGTGTGTGTGTGTGTGTGTGTGTGTGTGTGTGTGTGTGTGTGTGTGTGTGTGTGTGTGTGTGTGTGTGTGTGTGTGTGTGTGGTTACCCCAAAAGAGCCCCAAAGGTAGGTCAAGGTTAAAAAATAAGGAAGAAGAAGGACAGTGATGTGTCTGCAGTCTCTCTCCATCTGTCTCTTATCAAGTCCATTAACGTCTAGAGGATTTTTACATATACGACATTATTGGCATCGTGCTACATTTTCTTTCCCCCTATGTTGGGGTGTTTTCCTGCTCTCCCTGTCGGCCGTGGTCTGCCGGCCCCCTGCCTTGGGACGGGGGATGGGTGGCTGCGGATGAAGCCCCCCCCCCCCCCCCCCCCCACATTGGCTTAGTTGTCCCCCTGAGGCTTGGTTGCGGGTGCCGCCTCCTCCCTGAACGCCGGTAGGTAAAAACTCCCCTAGTGGGAGAAAAACCTTAAGCCAAGCAGTGGCAAGGAAAACTCCCCTTTAGGAGGGAAGAAACCTTGAGCAGAACCATAAGGGGGGACCCTCCTGCCGAGGGCCAGACTGGGGGTCAGTGACGGCAACAGCACAGCAGGCAGGTGGAAGCAGCAACGGGATGACCGGGGGTGAGGACCGCAGGCCAGCACGCAGCTCCCGAAACTCCCAATCAGCAAGTCCCAGGTTGGGGTGCAGGGTCAGGAAAAGGTTGAAAAGGGGCAGGGCCAGGCCATATTTATTTATTTGTGTATGTATATGCATGTACACATGTATATACATGTATAATATATAAATGTGTGTGTATGTGTATGCTTATATGAATAGAATAGCCTTTATTGTCGCTGAGCTGGCGTCCCAGCTCAGGGAAATTGGACCAGTACAACCCATCAAGACAACAGACAAAACAATAACAACATGAGACATGAGTCAACTGGCGAGATCAGATCAGAGAAAGGATGACATTGGGGATGGGGGAGGGAAAGAAAAAGGCATCTTCACACTGTGTATAAAGGGGGGGGCTAGTGGGGAGGGCTAGTGGGGGCAGAGTCCCTTGTTTTCATTCCACCAGGGAGATTGTGACTGGAGCTTCCTGCCAAGCTGCCCTGTCAAGGTCAGATTATAGAATCAACAATTGTATTGAAAAGAAAAGAAACAGGCAGACTCCAGTAATTTTCCGTCTGCCTTAAGTCTCTGGTTCCTCAATGGCGACTCCAAACAGACAAATTTGTGATCAATTCCCGTCAAGTCGAGCTTCCAACTTCTCCAAGGTCTTATCCATCTTGCCAACGAGCTCAAAGGCCGCCGCTAGCCTGCGATTCTGTTCAAGAATCACATCCAGCTTGCGGTTTTGCTTTCCCAACGTTAGAGTCTGAGTGTTGGTCACAGAGCTTATCCCCTCAGCCACGTCGGGCAGCTCAGAAAGGGCCAGAACAGCTGGCGACGACTTACGCGTTTGACGATACACTAGGAATCCCCCCACTCCAATTAGCAGGAATCCTGCTATCATAAATATATATATATATATAGATGTATGCATATGTGTATGTATGTATGTGTTATCCATGAATTGTGAAGTACATAACACTAAATAAGATAACATCATATAGGACTATTATGTATTGTAAAAGATACACACATTGACTTTTATGTGGAACTGCATATATGTATGTATGTGTGTATGTGTGGATAATAAATCGTAGTTTAGAGGACATTAAATGGAAATACATTTGTAAGGATCATGCATCACTGGGATGAGCAGCAGAGTTGAGTTATGTGGGTAGTTGGGATTAAAGGGACAGCTCTACGTTGGTTTACATCATATTCATCTGACAGATTCCAGTTTGTTCATGTACATGAGGTTTCTTCAGAACAGTCAAGGGTCTGTTATGGTGTTCCGCAGGGTTCAGTGCTAGGGCCAATCTTGTTTAGTTTATACATGCAGCCGTTGGGAAGTATAATCCGGAACCACGGCATACACTTTCATTGTTATGCTGATGATACGCAGCTCTATTTGATGGAACAGAACCGTTAGCTAAACTTCAGGCATGTCTTAGGGACATCAAGGACTGGATGTCCAGAAATGTTTTGCTTCTAAATTCAGATAAAACAGAGGTTATCATTTTTGGTCCAAAGCATTTTAGGAAGGGATTAGATGGTGTTGCGATGGCTTCCAGTGCAATTGGGAGAAACCTTGGTGTTGATTTCGATCAGGATTTGTCGTTTAAAGGAGCATGAGGCAGGATTGAGGCAGGATTTGTGAAAAAAATTCGTACATGTTTTAAGTTTTCTAGTAATAAGGTCAGATGAAGCGTTCCAAACCAAAAACAATGAGCCCTCTAGTGCAGGGGTTCTTAACCTTTCTGACCTTGGGGCCCAATTTTTTCAGTACAGAGTGGCCCGGGGCCCATTAAATATTAAAATTGTATAGCAGGGGTATTCGACCAAAACTTTAAGAGGTCCATTTAGAGAGGATTTACTCAAGCGAAGGTCCAGAACATCATTATATATATATATATATATATATATATATATATATATATATATATATATATATATATATATATATATATATATATATATATATATATCCTGCTTATCTCCTGCTTATAAATATCTGTCTGTTTTATGTCTCTCATCTCGAACACAGTATATATTTATTCATACACACTACAACACATCACACACTCACCAAACTGCACCCATCACTGTCTCTTCTCTTACCTACTTTTTCACGTTCCACTTCAGTGATTTTAGTCCTCTTTGGCAGAATTAAAATTTTTTTTTTACTTTTTTCCTCTTTTATTTGAGGGATCAATAAAATATGGTAGACTGCCAAGAGGGCTGGTGAAGGAGACACACTCACGCACACACACATACACACCAAAAAAACCTTGGTTTTAAGATTAAAATGCATATATATGCTTTAGGTTTTATCAAACTTGGTATTAACCATTAATGTATATGCAGACATGGAAAAAAAAAAAAAAAAAAACATCTAGAATGATGACCACAATCATAATGACGACTGCATCCCATAATAGGAGCTGCCGTTGCTCCAGACAGCTCCTGACAAAAGCTCCAGAGGTTTTTGCTGAGTGCTGTCTGTCTGCTTTAAGGCTCACACCTTCTTTTTCTTCATACCAACACAACTGCAGGTGTGCTGAGGAGCCTTTCAAGAGCTCAGTCAGACAGCGAGTTGATGCGCTGCACAACTGTAAAGCTCACTGGTATCGATAAACTCAAATATAATCATATAATTCAGCAACTAACTCAGCATTTGCAAATTGACCATTTTAAGATTATGAAATAGCCTGAAGTTGTTTTCTTCCTTTTATAAGATATAAATCTTGACATTTCCCCCAGTTTGTGTTTCAGTTCTGTCTTGTCCCTCCTGTTTCCATCTGCCCTGATTGTCTGCACCTGTGTCTCGTTATCCCCTGTGTATATCTAGTCTTGTCTTTCCCTGCTCCCTGCTGGTCCGTACTGTTTCCTCCCTACGTGTTTCCATGTGTTTCGTTTTTAATCCTAGTTCTGACTTTTTTGATCCTGCTCAGCAGCGCTTTTGGTTTTACTTAATAAATCCTGCTTTTGGTGAACTCCTGCCTCCTGCTCTCCTGCGTTTGGGTCCTCAACAAACCGCATCGTGACAAGTACTGCACTTCTTTGACTACGTTTACATGCATCAATAACCCTTTTCTAACCGGAATATTAGCAATAACCCGGTTGCACACGGCCATGTAAACACCAATAACCTTTGAATAACCCGAATTTGCTCATATTCCGGTTTTTAAAAACCCGAATATGAGCCCTGGGTTACTCCTTTTCTAACCTGAATATTTGGTCATGTAAACGCCTAATGGGATTTCCCCATCAAGAGGAACATGAATTTATTTTCTGCGCATGTTCTTTTCGCAAGGAATCCTGGTCTTTTGAGTCCAGGAAGTTCTTATAAACATGGAGAAACGCAAGACCAGGAGGAGACTAATCACATTTGTAGACGGTAGAAAGTACCGGGATAGCCAGATTTACAAAAAGGTGAGCGAAAAGATGTGCGAAGCAGCATTTGTACGAACGCCAGACCAGATCAAGCACCGCAGTTCCAGCACCAAAGCGCAAAAAATGGCGACTTCTACCGGGCTCTTCATTATCCGCCGTGCTGCTGTTATTGTTGTTTTGGATTTGGATACAGGAAGAAGAATCGGAAATGAGGGGAATTGCGTCATGATGTTCTCCGTGCGTCGCTGGTTTGATCCAGATATCCCAAATGATTAATCACCATGTATACAGGGATAACCCTGTTTGCTCACGCATGGAAACACATTATTCTGAATATTTCAGTAACCGGAATATTGACCTTAACCCGAATTTGGACTGCATGTAAACGTAGTCATTGAGTATGAACTTGTTTCCAGTAGGCACCAGCAGGTCGCACCTGTCCACATCCTGGACTTTATTCCTCCTATGCCGCCTCTCCAGGATCTGCCTTAGTTCATCCGTCTCATTTGTCATCATTTTCCCCGTCTTTGTTGCCATTTGAGCACTTTTTTCCAGCAGGAATGAAGCATATGTCAGACCAGTTGTGCACAGATAAACAGAGGAAGTCCCTGAAAACAGACTGTGACAGTCAAACGTTTGGATTATCCTGCTTTTTCACACAATGCAGTGACAACATGAAACACGTACCCAAGTGTGGAATAAACAAGAAAAAAAGTGCTCTCTTCCAGTCAAGCCTTGAGGATGTCTTCGTTTTCTTGACCTTGTTAAGAGCTTTCTGGCACAAAGCCTGACATGGTGGAGCCCGAAGCCTGGTCCTAATGAGGCCGGGTGTCATTTCTTGGGTCCTGGTTCAGGTGAGGAATCATGACCTAATAAACACGGCTGTGCAAAACCTGCGCCCACACAAGTGCTGAAAACCTGCTGACTGCGTTTCTCTTCCTCTGAAGCTGCACACAAGGCTGAACGATGTGTCGCCACTTCACTTCACTGAACGGAAATAACCCAAACTGTCCTGAAAGCTGGAGACACAGCGTCGTTGTTCCAGCCCATTTCACCGGCGCACAGACTCCGAGTGACAGTAATATTAGCGCTGACAGATGTCAGCGTCCAGGGCTACCATATTCTGGCTTTTTGAGAGTTTATGAATAAAGTTTGTAACCAAACATGTCTTAATGGATTTGAGTTGAGTGATTGTGGAAAGCAACTCGGCGGCACTTTAATCGCCTTTTTCAAATATCCCTTCCAGAGCTTACATGTCCTTGTTCCTCAAATGCCACATGCTCGTGTAACTATGGTAATATCTGAAATTACAAACAGTTTTTGTCTTTTAATCACTGGAGAAAGCTCTGAAAGGTTTTTTTTTTTTTTTTTAAAAGAAAAGAAAAAGAAAATCCATCTTAGTTATGTTTGACAGCAAAAAGCTTCATCTCGTGCTGTGTCGGTCGTCCTTACTGAGAGAGCCTTGAACAGCGGAGAAAACGCTCCCTGAACGCTGGCGCTTTTTCAGACTTGTTGACCGGCAGCAGCCGACTGACCCGTGGCCACCCCTTCAGCTTTTTTAACCTCCAGGAGTTTCCAGTTCAGCCAAGTGGAAAACTTGGACAAATGGTCTTAAATAGAATTTAAATACCTCGAAGTGAATTATGTAAAGTCTTGGGTCAGCCCTTCAGCTGCAGCTTCACTCTCCTACAGCAGCGTCTGTCTCGGCCGCTCCGTCCTTGCACTTTCTTTCATCTACAGCTCTAATTATAGGGTATGTTGTGATCTAACAACTGCACCTTTTCCGTGGGTTTTCTCATTAGTAGTTGTTGTGTTAACCAGAAATTATTTCCTGTGCAGTGAAGGTCTGTCCTAAAGGTGGTATCGCTGGTGGCTCAACGTGGCTTCTGCTGGGACATCCTCTTTATTAGATCTCTGAATTTCACCTGCTGGGGACATTTAGGAGGAGAAAAATCCACATAGAAACAACTGAAGGTGATGGATCTGAAAACACAAATGAACACTAACTTTGACTGGAATCAGACAACATAACACAGAACAGACGTGTTTGGACCGAGCGACAAAGCCGGAGGAACCAGAGAAAACAACGTTTCCTATTGTTTATCACTGAAGTATTGTCAGGAGAAGCTTATATGAGGAACACGGGATATTAAAGCACCCGTTAGGTTTCTTTATCATTCTTCATTTCTACTTTAGTAATTTAAAGTTTGTTTTTTTTGCTAACATGCTGCGGATAATAAATTGTAGACATTAAAGCAGCACAACGTAACTTTCAGCTTTTCTGAGTTTGGCGGCATCTTTTGGACAAAAGCGGTAGTGTTTTACCAGAAAGAACACTACGTTTCCCATGAGCACCAGTGCGTACTGCCGGAAAACTCCTGTCCCGTCGCTGCATTTGTTTTGATGAAAGGAGACGGGACGCTTTTCTGTTTCACCAAGTGAACAGACAGAACGCAAAAAAAAAGATGTCAAACTGCTGGAAAGGAAATGGAATTTACCGGGATACCTTAAACAAGGAAGCCAGGGAGCGGTATATGGAGAAAATAATGATTATTAATTATTATTAATTATAATAATAATTAATCCCTACTGAAGAGCCATGTGTTTCAATAAATTTGTATAATAGTACAAAATACAGTACATGTTTTGTATCCCTCTTACTTCTCTTTTTTTTTTTTTGACCGCTATATTATGGTGAAGAGGCGTGAACAATATTTTTGTTTTCCTCGTGAGATTATTTTTTTCCTCTGCAGCTACAAATAAGAGTTAATATTTTTTCCTCAACAAACTAGTTTTATCTGAAGATTGGGGTTAATTGCACCGCAGAGAGCTGGCCAGCAACTGCGTTTAGTTGGAGAAGTGGGGAATAAAACGCGTGTTTTGATCCGACCCGGTCTGCGTGAGTGTTTGTAGTTTAAGGCTGTTTATGGGTCTGCATTAAATCGACGCAGAGCCTACGGCGTAAGGTACGCAGCGACACGCACCGTACGTTGCGCGTCGCCACGCACCCTACGCCGTAGGTCTGCGTCGATTTAACGCAGAACCATAAATCAGGCTTTACTGTGTGTTTGGTCGTTACAGCCGCGATCCAAAGCGAGCCGACGACTCTTTCACTCTTTTACTTTGTTATATCAGATACTTGGCCTGCGTGGTTCTGCCTCCGAGCAGGAAACCGTTGAAAAGTTAAACCATTAGGGTCTTTTCCCCACGTCTGTTATGTGGAGCTGCTGCAGCCACAACGCAGCAACAGCTTCTGCGGAGCTCTGAGCTCCACGCCCCGCCCATTTAAGATTTGTAGTTTTTTAGTGTGGCAGGGTTCCTACCATGCTCCTCAAAGTTACATAGTGCCAGTGAAGGCGATACAGACCCCTCAGACCATGACAGAGGTGTGATTAAACCTGTTGGAAGTTGATGTACCATCACAATGACTCTGGAAATATGATATTAAGGTGGAAAAGTTACGTAGTGTCGCTTTAAATGGAAATAAATTTGTAAGGATCATGCATCACTGGGATGAGCAGCAGAGTTGAGTTATGTGGGTAGTTGGGATTAAAGGGACAGCTCTACGTTATCTTAAAGGAGCATGAAGCTCCTTTTAAGAAATGAGACTCTCTAGCGCCACCCTTCACCACGACGGCTGTCGGGGGTACTGCAGCCAACAGTGAAGCTGGCACGGGAGAACGGGGAGAACGTGCATGCAGCGTCATGTGACGTCACATCCGCAGGACAGCACAGGAAATTCGGCCTCCGAATTGCAGCACATTTTGCAGCACACAGCCTGTTCAAGGCAACGGAGAGATACACTAGAGGGCTCATTCTTTTTGGTTTGGAACGCTTCATCTGACATTATTACTAGAAAACTTAAAACGTATACACATTTTTTTCATAAATCTTGCCTCAAGCTCCTTTAAATCATATCTATCTGACAGGTTCCAGTTTGTTCATGTACATGAGGTTTCTTCAGAACAGTCTGTTATGGTGTTCCGCAGGGTTCAGTGCTAGGGCCAATCTTGTTTAGTTTATACATGCAGCCATTGGGAAGTATAATCCAGAATCACGGCATACACTTTCATTGTTATGCTGATGATACGCAGCTCTATTTGTCTATGAAGCCGGATGAGACAGAACCGTTAGTTAAACTTCAGGCATGTCTGAGGGACATCAAGGACTGGATGTCCGGAAATGTTTTGCTTCTAAATTCAGATAAAACAGAGGTTATCATTCTTGGTCCAGAGCATTTTAGGAAGGGATTAAATGGTGTTGAGATGGCTTCCAGTGCAACTGTGAGAAACCTTGGTGTTGATTTAGATCAGCATCTGTCGTTTAAACCATATATTAATCAGGTTTGTAAAAGAGCATTTTTCCATCTCCGTAATATCACAAAGATTAGGAACATCGTCTCCCAGAGTGATGCGAAAAACGAATTAATATGCTTGTAACCTCGAGACTACATTTCTGTCATGGATTATTAGAAGGATGTCCAAGTCATTCTCTGAATATCCTCCAGCTGATCCAAAATGCAGCAGAAAAATGTATTCAAACAAAAACTTAAAAGGCTTATTCTTATACTGTATCTTCTTTGTCTTAAAGCAAACGTTTCATAGTAGTAACTTATATGGAACTATTTCTTCACATCATTTATCATCATTTATTGGCTTTATGGATATCATGTGATGAGCTTTACATGGCGCTCTTACTGCACTGATATTTTGAACTTTTATGACGTTGCTACAGCTTTAATGGTTCACGTAACAAACAACCTGCCATTGAGGCCCGTGTGGCTCCTGTCTGTGATGTCACTGGTGCAGTGACAGAGCTACACCTGCACCTACACCTACACCTACTGCCACTCCGTACCGGCGCACGCAGGCACCGCAGTCCAACATCCAACTTAAACATACTTTTTAACTGAATATTACTTTTTCCCTTAGTATTTCTCACACTTTGTTGCTGTGTGGTGGAGGAAGAAGCTCAGGATGTGTGTGTGTGTGTGTGTGTGTTTGTGAGTGTGTGTTTGTATAGAGCGGTCATCAGAGGTCCAGTGATGTCAGTGTCAATGTTCTCCCCTGCTGCTTGACCCTGTCACTGTCACTGCCATCTAAGTGTCTCCATCCACGAGATGAACACACACACACACACACACACACACACACACACACACACACACACACACACACACACACACACACACACACACACACACACACACACACACACACACACACACACACACACACACACACAGATACATGTTGACATCTTCAAGTGCAAGGGCAACAGTCCTGTCAGCACCAATGGAGGGACCGGCAGAACGAGTGACTTCCAGAGTCTTCTCTAAGTCACCTCGTCCCAACGAGTCCAACAGTCTCACCACCACGTCCAGGACTTCAGCCACGCAGGTACGGACAGTATATGCTTAAAAATGCACGCCTGTTAATCAGTGCTATGAAACAGCAGAATTATTGTTGTTGTTGTCAGCTTGTACATTTTTTAAGGAAGTCTGACTCCGACTTGAAATGCTCTGCTTGAAGAACAGTTAGTTTTGACATGGGATTGGTCCAGACTTCACATTTTTAGTTTTCATTTTAATTCAAATGTTAATTCCAATAATCTAAATAATAAAAAAATTTGATATTCAAAAAAAAAGTTTAAAATCCTTTAAAGGAGCATGAGGCTCCTTTTAAGAAATTAGACTCTCTAGGGCCACCCTTCACCACGACGGCCGTTGGGGGTACTGCAGCCAACAGTGAAGCCGGCACGGGAGAACGGGGAGAACGCACATGCAGCGTCATGTGACGTCACATCCGCAGGACAGCGCGGGAAATTCGAGACCGAATTGCAGCACATTTTGCAGCACACAGCCTGTTCAAGGCAAAGGAGAGATACACTAGAGGAATCATTCTTTTGGGTTTGGAACGCTTCATCTGACATTATTACTAGAAAACTTAAAATGTATACGGATTTTTTTCATAAATCCTGCCACAATCCGGTCTCAAGCTCCTTTAAACAACATATTCAAATGTAATGAAATACATGTTACGTACTCTTTGCTGTGCCTTCATTAACATATCTTCATTTGAATGGTAACAGCTTTAAAAAGGAGGAAATCTATTCCCTTTAAGGTACTTACTCTTTTGATTGTGTTGATATGTTGTCCTAATTTGATGTAAAATATTTATGTATATTTATTACTTATTCAGTATTGTCTAATGCAGGGGTCGGCAACCCCAAATGTTGAAAGAGCCATATTGGACCAAAAACACAAAAAACAAATGTGTCTGGAGCCGCAATAAAATGAGAGTCTTGTATAATCCGTAGAATGAAGACAACACATGCTGCATGTTTCTATATTAGTTATAACTGGGGGAAGATTTTTTTTTTCATTATGCACTTCGAGAAAAAAGTTTAAATGTCGAGAAAAAAGTCAAAATTTTGAGAAAAATTCAAAATGTCGAGAAAAAAGTCGAAATGTCGAGAAAAAAGTCGAAATGTCGAGAAAAAAGTCGAAATGTTGAGAAAAAAGTCAAAATTTCGAGAAAAAAGTCGAAATGTCGAGATTAAAAAGGAAAGTAAAAAGGAAGAAAAAAGGAAAAAAAAAGAAAAAAAAGAAAAAAAAAAGAAAATAGAAAAGAGAAAAAAAGAGAAAAAAAGGAGAAAAAAAAGGAATAAAGGTCAAACATTTTTGAAAAAGCTCCACGAGCCTCTAGGGGAGCGCTAAAGAACCCCATGCGGGTTGCCGACCCCCGGTCTAATGGAATAACATAAATATACCAAAAAATGTCTACTTTGATGCAACTAAAGGTTTTTGATTGTTTATATGCTTTCAAGACAAATCTGCTTTTCCCTGAGGACCTTGAGGGAAGCTAAGTCACCCAGCATGCATCTCCAACTTTTTTTGTTCTTGAATTTCACCAGGAATCAATATGAAGAGAAAAGGAACGAATTCCCTCCGTTCCCTCGGCAGCGAGCCGCTCAGCCGTGTTGAAGCACCACATGCATAACTGTCACACGAGGCATCAGAGAGCACCAACAGACACATCAGTCAGGCCGGCTGTCATCTCCGTTCTGCCACTGTGTTGCCACCAGCCTCATCACGCTCCTGCACCTCCATCTCTGCAACAGTTACATTTAGATATAAATGCATGCATGTATGTGCATAAGAGCAGGTGAGCAGGTGCGTGATGTTCATGCCGTGATGATGCTGTCCAATAAAACATTGCTTCTTCCCTTACTTGCCAAGTTTTTTATTCTGTCTTGAACGTATCAGCCTGCAGGCAGTCAGGATTTCTCTACTCTTGAGTGAGTGAGCGTGAGTGTGTGGTCGCACACAAACATGTTTGTGATTTGAGGGTGATGTATCGAGCCAATCACTGGCTGACATCTCATACATCACTTTTATTGCAGTGGTTTAGCCCTAAACCTCTTTGCTTTTCTCCCAAGTTGTTCAATTTTTCTCTCCATTTTAGGCACAAAAAGTATAGGAGATGATAAATAATAGTGTCTCTAAGACGTTCATACTCTCAGAGACAAAGAAAGCTTGTTCGGACACTCATTTACTTCGTCAAACGTGTGCAGCCCCGGCTGACGTCGGCCTCCTGACCTCTGGAAACCTCTTCACTCTTTCAGGGGGAGCGTTTGAAAGCTTGCACTGTTACGGTCAGTCAGAGGTGGGTAGAGTAGCCAAAGAGTGTACTCAAGTAAAAGTACTGTTACTTCAGAATAATATGACTCAAGTAGAAGTAAAAAGTAGAGTAAAAGTAAAAAAGTACTTGGTGAAAAAACTACTCAAATACTGAGTAACTGTTGAGTAACGTCTGATTTTTTTTCTTTAACACAACCATTCAAACAGACAAAAGTACAAAATAATCATCTTCAGGCAAATTAAATCAATAAAATCAATTAAAATTAATAAAAAATAAAAAATAGCTTAAATTAAAATAATCTTAAGTAAATTCAAGTACTTTAATACATAATAAGATAAATAAAATAATAGAATAAAAAAATAAATTAAGCACAAGTAGTACAAAATGTCAAGCCTTTATACTTTTTTTTTTTAACCAGGCAGAACTAGAACAAACATGAACTCATAGAAACTCTGTGTGTGTTTGAGTCTGTGTAAATGTGACAAAACATGCAAAAACAAACATTTTTCCCAAAGAATCACTCAGTGATGTCATGAGATTGACGCGTACGTGGATAAAAGGGATAAAAGAAAAGTAACAGCTCAACGTAGCCTAATGTAGCGGAGTAAGAGAAACAGTTTCTTCTTCACAAATCTACTCAAGTAAAAGTAAAAAGTATAGTGATTCAAAACTACTCCTAAAAGTACAAAATTTCCCAAAACTTACTCCAGTAAATGTAACGGAGTAAATGTAACTCGTTACTACCACCTCTGCAGTCAGTGGACGCCATAATTGATAATGACTGTGATCAGATGCCACGATTCTCCCTGTCGAATACAAACAGGGTGTTTTAGCTCCTTATTACACACAACCACTTGAAATGTGCAACAACAAGCATAACAATCACTCTGGGTGTTATTCTTCCTCTGTCAGCGTCACAGTTGAGCATTGTGCCGTCTTAATTTGTCTCGTTCTCAGCTCTAATGAATTTTGATGGACTGCTTCTGTCTGGCCGGCCCACATTGTTTGGCTCACTCAACACAGCCTTTATCATGCTAAACAAACAGCCGCAAGACTCCTTTGTTGTTTCTAATGTCACTGAATGAAAGCGCTAATTGTTCTCTCTAATCTTCTCACACATAATTGTTTTTAATGCTGCTAGAATCTGTTTTGCCTCGCGGTTCATCGGCCATTTGGCCACGCAGTTCGGTTCTGATTTGAGTTCCTCTGAATCCTCATTTATCTCTCGGAGCACACTCGTGTGAGGGAAGTTGGCTCGTGATATTGATCTTTGAATGGTAATTCCTCATTCCTCCAAATTCATTTTCAGGGGTGAGTCCAGGGAGCCCTAATTAACACGAGAGTTCAGCGTCCTCGTGCTGATAGTTAACAGCAGGCAATAAATCAGGCATAATTACTAGATTTTGCTATAGAATTTGTAATATTCCTCCAGAAGTGTGAGAGGATGAATCCCGGGCCTCGGTGTCCCTCCAACATCACTGGAAAATGCTGACAGACTTTACTGACTATGACTTTGGGCGTTACAAGAAGAGCAAACAAGTAGTGTTTGTGTGTTTGTGGCACACACACCTCTGGGTATTCTTCCTGAGCCATTCAACGTGTCAATAACAAAACATTTTACCCGTAGAGTTGCAGATTGTCAAGGTGCTCTCTGGGAAATGTACAAGTATACAGCATTTTTCTTTTTTTTTAAGCTTTATTCGTGGCCGACGGTTCCAGTGACCTCTTGGGACCCTTGGCGGTTGCTCGTAGCGTCTTGTTTACCTTGCAGAAGGTTATGCTACCTATTAAGTCATCACTGCTGGGTGTCCACTTGTTGGTAAGGATGGGAATCAAGAGTGTTTTTTTCCAATTCAATTTTTAATTGTCCCACTTGGGGAAATTTTGACGCTTTTCCACCAGCACCTACTCAGCACGACTCGACTCGTCTCAGTTTGGTTCTTTCCCACTAGGGGTCTAACGTGCCGAGTAGATACTTTTCTGTAACTATTCTGATTAGCAGGAGAGATCACATTCCTTCAATCTTAGTTCCCTTTCCCGGGTTCCTATCAAATCCACAATTTAGTTTAAAATTCTCCTGGTGGCATAAAGACATCAAGGGCCTTAATTGCTCTTTCATGACCCGAGCGAAGCCAGAGCGAAGGCCCTCAGTTCCTCAGAGGCCTTGCCCATCTCTGAGCGTCCTGCAGGGGTTAAATATCTCACAGTTCCACATCAAGGCATTTTTTATCGAGACCCCGTTACTTTGGCTGGATGAAGAACTCGTGTTTAACGTGCACTGGACAGTGTAATTGCAAGATGTGTTGTTTCCTCCGGTGCCCGAGGCTGAGTTGCTGGGAGAGAAGAGGAGTCAGGTTTCATGGACCACTACTGTGGTACATGACGCCCCCGCTGTCTGTCTGTCTGTCCGTCCGTCCGTCCGTCCGTCCGTCCGTCTGTCCGTCCTCACCAGCATCGGCGGAGCTGGCTGATGCAGCGCTGGCTGCAGGAGATGGAGCATGTGTCATTTTCATGCTGAATTTGTTCGTGTGGTGTACACGGATTTGCAGAGTGGCTTTCCCTCAAATTGTGTTTCTTGCAAATCTGCAGTCCCGTCATTTTATCCGCCAGTTGCATATTATGGTTCCTGTAATATGGTGATTCACGGCGTCTGAGGATGAGGAGCTTGTGGCGTCCTTTCCTCTGTTATGCATAAATCTCACCCAGGACCTGCCATCCCACGCCTTTCTGTTTACATCAGACCCCCAGAGGCGAGTTAGTGGCCGGGCCAGCTTGACACCCAAACCCGTGCCAGTTAATGTAAAAAGGTCAGGCGACAGAGTTATAAACACAGGGTATTTAGCAGAGGTACATTCAAGTACTTTAATAAATAATAAAATAAATAAAATAACATAATAAAAAAATAAACTAAGCACAAGTAGCACAAAATTTCAAGCCTTTGTACTTTTCTTTTTTACAGTAACCAGGCTCCGCAGGCAGAACTAGAACCATGAACTCATATAAACTCTGTATGTGTGTGTGTGTGTGTGTGTGTGTGTGTGTGTGTGTGTGTGTGTGTGTGTGTTTGAGTCTGTGTGTGTGTGTGTGTGTGTGTGTGTGTGTGTGTGTGTGTGTGTGTGTGTGTGTGTGTGTGTGTGTGTTTGAGTCTGTGTGTGTGTGTGTGTGTGTGTGTTTGAGTCTGTGTAAATGTGACAAAACATGCAAAAACAAACATTTTTACCAAAGAATCACCCAGTGATGTCATGAGATTGACGCGTACGTGGATAAAAGGGATACAAGAAAAGTAACAGCTCAATGTAGCCTAATGTAGCGGAGTAAGAGGAACAGTTTCTTCTTCACAAATCTACTCAAGTAAAAGTAAAAAGTATAGTGAATCAAAACTACTTCTAAAAGTACAACATTTCCCAAAACTTACTCAAGTAAATGTAACGGAGTAAATGTAACTCGTTACTACCCAACTCTGGTATTTAGCGACGTAAAAGGATGTTTAAACAGCAGATTTAGTTCCTAGATTTAGTTTAGATCCTAGGGGTTTGTTCCAATGCTTGGATTTCCATCTGAAGTAATGTCTTGATTTATTTTGATGTGAGTTTTGGGTCGTTGTCATGTGGAATGTGAAGTTCTTAATCTACTGTTTTTTTAACACATGCCAGAGGGTTTTGTGCCAAGATATGTTGGTATTTGGAGATCTTCATTTTGCCCTCGTCCAGGAGAAGAGAAGCAGGTCCAGACCACAATGCTACCCCCCCACATACTTCACTGCTGGTATGGTGTTGCTTGGATGGTGCTCTGCATTGACTTTGCGCCAAACGTATCTTTTAGAATGAAAAAAAAATGTTTAGGGGTGACTGAATAATTTATTTGGATGAAGTTAGACAGGCTTGCGTCTCACCATTCTACCCCACAGCCCAGACTTGTGCAGAAGATTGGAGTTGGTCACATGTAAGGAGTAACCAGGACCAGTGTTGCTGTCGGCCTCCTAAGCCTCCCTGATAGTTTATCTTCTATCACTCTCTCATCTACTTTGGATGTTCTTCCTGATCTCTGCGACGTCTCTGTGATCCCTCGTTTCCTCCTCTTGCTCATGGTGGTTTTGACAGAGATCCCTCTCCCCATCCTTGATTCCTGATCCCTCTCCTGCAGTGTCTTTAGCAATTCTTTGTAGTTATCTCAGCAGATTAAAACCTCAAACATTCATACTGTAGCAACAGCTGACTTTTATCTGCTTTTAATTAAAATCACTCTAATTGATGGTAGGTGTATCCCATTAACCCCTGGGCCTTATTTTACTGAGATTTTTAACTCAGTGAGAGCTCGTTTTGAAAAGAGATCTGCAGATTCATGCAGTCGCATTGGAGGCTTAAAAAGAAATAATAAAATGTTAAAAATGATTAATTATTAACTTTTTCTGGATTTATGCTTGTTTCTAAAAACATTAAAGCCTATATCTTTTATATAACTTTTTAAACCCACCCCATTAATTGGAAATATCTTAATATATCTCCGATCACAAACCGATAACTCGTGAAGCTCAGGGACAAACTTTTTTGTCACTGGGAGACAAAAATGTTTCTGTAGAGAAATATTGGATAAAAGATAAGCAGAAAGCAGGGAAAGGTTAGGTCGAAGGGTGGGTTAAATAACAGGAAGAACAATAAGAGCAAAAGAAAAAAGAAAGACATTTTGAAGGAAAAGAGCAAAAGACAAAGGAGACCAGAAGCGTCGTCTGCCATACTAAGCCTCTGGGATGTACCGAAGGTTTAGTTCTTTTCATTTTGATTGGATTTGTGACAGCGCGACAGATCTGTACAAAGTGGCCTCTGCACTGTCGGGGGCTCGCGATCACCTTCTCCTGCAGATGAAAAATCAATCGCTCCTCCGCCGCTGCAGTGCAATGAAGCTCCTTACCGCGCAATTTGTCAGTCCAATTCTTTCATCAGATAACATCTTACTTTTTTCCACTTTCCAGCTCTGTTTTATCGATAAACACTTACACGTGTGGACACGTGGAACATGTTTTTCAACCACTGCCTCTGTGAGAGGAGGGTGCTCAACTAATCCTATCGAGCCTCTTAAAACATCTCGAGTTGAGTCTCTGGCTCTACGTCCGGCCAGAGAAGCCCCACCTGTGGTGAAAGGAAGCGGCCTGCTCACTCCTCAGGTTAAGGAGGAGACCTGAGCTCAGTGCAGGGTCTTCCTGGTTGGTAGAGGGAGCAATGCCTAGGACGGACTTAGGTAGGAACACCGGGGGAAAAAATGGGAAAGAATCAGGGATAAAAAAATTTAAAAAAAGAATGAATGAGATATATTTGAGAGACGATAGCATTCGCGTGGTGTACAAAGCTCATTGATCTTACTCCAATGCTTTGGGTCCAGGAGATTTACAATTAACTTAAAAGTGCTGGACAGGTTGTACAAATGGAAACTGTGAATATTTGATTATATTTACCTTTACTTTTTTTTCCTTTTTAACCCTTGTGCTGTCTTCGGGTCAAAATGACCTAATTTTCCTTCCTTCCTTCCTTCCTTCCTTCCTTCCTTCCTTCCTTCCTTCCTTCCTTCCTTCCTTCCTTCCTTCCTTCCTTCCTTCCTTCCTTCCTTCCTTCCTTCCTTCCTTCCTTCCTTCCTTCCTTCCTTCCTTCCTTCCTTCCAGAGCTGGAGGGGAGTCGGGTAGGGGGTGGTGGGGTCCGGAGCCTGAGCGTGAATCTGTGATTGACATTCACTAAACACCAACCCCCTGGCTGTGATTGGAGGAGCTGAAACAGGGGGGGGTGGTAATTCATAAACTGCACGCTGCACGTGGTTCTTCTTTATGTAATATTATCAGGACTAATATAACTTTATTTGAATATTATCAGACCAACTGCAACTTAAAGAGTTGAAACACAGATCAGGAACGATGTCGTCTGCAGAAACTGATAGTCAGAGCAAAAGGACAAATTACTGACGTGTAAACACTTCTTCCTTGGCTGTATCCTCCTGTCCTCTACTTCTACGTGTGTTTTTCCACATATTCTTTCTTTATTTTTTCATCTTATTGTGTGATTTTCCAGAACTCTCATCCTGAATGATGCAAAATGTGATGTTAGGAGAGTCCAAACTTATCAACATAAAGTTATTTTATATATATATATATATATATATATATATATATATATATATATATATATATATATATATATATATATATATATATATATATATATATATATATATATATATATATATATATATATATATACATACAGGACTGTCTCAGAAAATTAGAATATTGTGATGAAGTTCTTTATTTTCTGTAATGCAATTAAAAAAACAAAAATGTCATACATTCTGGATTCATTACAAATCAACTGAAATATTGCAAGCCTTTTATTATTTTAATATTGCTGATTATGGCTTACAGTTTAAGATTAAGATTCCCAGAATATTCTAATTTTTTGAGATAGGATATTTGAGTTTTCTTAAACTGTAAGCCATGATCAGCAATATTAAAATAATAAAAGGCTTGCAATATTTCAGTTGATTTGTAATGAATCCAGAATGTGACATTTTTGCATTACAGAAAATAAAGGACTTTATCACAATATTCAAATTTTCTGAGACAGTCCTGTATATATATATATATATATATATATATATATATATATATAGAGAGAGAGAGAGAGAGAGAGAGAGAGAGGAGTTTAATTTCTATTTATTTTTTCCCAGATTAGATCAAATCAGCATTTTTTGCTCCTGTCATCACTCCCGTGCGTTTTAGTCATACATAGCTTGTGCTGAGTCGTGCATATTGGCACTGTAACTCAGCTGTGGAAGATGATAAGGCTTGAAAGCTGCTCAGATTTTAACAGCAATGCTGGGATTTTGGTAAATGTCAGATTAAATAGATGTGTCAGGACTGTACTTGCAATGCACAAAGGACACAGGTCGGCTTGTGGAAGACCAGCAGACAGAAGTGTTAGAACTGCAGAGTTGAGCAGATTCTTCCCACAGTCAGGGTTTTTAAGAGTCTGAGATCCAAAAGGTCAGCTTAAGCCAACGTCCTGGGCATTATGGTACAGGCAGCCGCGGCCAGGTCACCCTTCCCGGACGTTTCACAGGTGGATGCACCGTCCAAATTCTTCAGTTTAGTGAGGAAAAATAGAAAAGGATCATTCCCTCCATAAGCTCCATCAGCGGCAAAGTTTACCCAGACTCCCCTGGGATTAGGAGTTCGGTGACCACGTTCCACAGGGACCGTTTCTAACGTGAACTCCTGGACAATCCTGATGTTCTTCAGCTTTTCTTTACTCTGCAAGGTTCAAAGAGATGTCACTTCAATTTCAAATACTCTGGAGGCTTGTAGCTCTGTGAGGACAACATCCTAGAAAATGCCACATGGTGGCATCTTAGTCAATAGTAATGACTTTTCCCCTAAAATGTCATACAAAGCTTGCATCCGGGCCGGTCTCAGTCTGGTCTAAACTGTGACCCTGACTGACTTAAATACAGTCCGTAAGGCCAGCAGGAGAAGAGCTTTTAGTCTTTAGTTCTTTCAGAGGTATCTACGGTGGCCCTCTTCAAAAGAAAAACGCTTCATAACCGGTTACCAAACCTGCAGGGGGCGCTCATTTGCACCACGTTCCTCTTTTTGTACCTCGTTTTGAGTTTGTGAATTTGAATCGTTTCTGTTCTTGAAGCCGTTTTCCTTAATTAAGACGCATTAGGCCGTTGCAGTGTGTTTAGCCCTTGTAGGGTTTCTTGTTTTATATCCTTTTGTGCTTTGCATCGTTTCTCTATTTGCAGCACGTTTGATGATGCTGCATTTGTCTTTGTTTTTTGCAGCACGTTTTTTCATTTGCACCACGTTCCTCTTTTTGTACCTCGTTTTGAGTTTGTGAATTTGAATCATTTCTGTAATTGAAGCCATTTTCCTTAAAGGAGCTTGAGGCTCCTTTTAAGAAATGAGACTCTCTAGCGCCACCCTTCACCACGACGGCCGTTGGGGGTACTGCAGCCAACAGTGAAGCCGGCACGGGAGAACGGGGAGAACGCGCATGCAGTGTCATGTGACGTCACATCCGCAGCCCAGCGCGGGAAATTCGGGACCGAATTGCAGCACATTTTGCAGCACACAGCCTGTTCAAGGCAAAGGAGAGATACACTAGAGGGCTCATTCTTTTGGGTTTGGAACGCTTCATCTGACATTATTACTAGAAAACTTGAAAAAATGTATACAGATTTTTTTCATAAATCTTGCCACAATCCGGCCTCAAGCTCCTTTAACTGAGACGCATTAGGCCGTTGCAGTGCGTTTGGCCCTTGTCGGCCACCGTAGGTATCTCCCAGGAAACTTGGACTGGCGTTTGATGCTGTTCTGCAACCCTAAAATGCACGTGGTTGATCTTGGCCTGAGCACGTATGTCGAGCAACTAGACACGATATACTTAGAGTTTTGAAAGCATTTAGATACTTTTGTCTGGGTTGGTCTTGAACTGAGGAAACCTTTCATCTTCTCAAAACTTTGAAGACCAGGACAAATGATGGCGTTAAAAAGATGTGACAAGCCTTAGGCCTGACAGCTTGATCCATCTGAATGTCATCTGACTGTAATTTTATTAAAACCTCTATTCCTCGTAAGGAGTTAAAATTAAGTAAATGTAACCACAGAATAATAATAATATATCTCATATTACAGTGCGACATGATTTATTTGGCCGAAACTAAGACAAAATGCATAATCAGTGTGTGACAGAGTGATTACACATGAAGATTCAAAAGCTCTGATTACCACATCATCTGCAAGAATCTGATGTTCTCCTTTTCTGCATGATGTCAGTCTTATATCATTTTACAGGAATAACAGACTCTTGTATGATGTATCCATGACTGCGTGGTGCAGAAGTCCTATCGCTGCAAGACAAGCCCCCCCCCGTCTTGAACTGTTTTTCAACTTTACACCGTTTGGTGTTGGGGTGAACTTGCTTGGATGTCCGCTGCAGGAAACTGGAAACTTTTTTAAAATGAGAGCAGCCTCGGAACACCAAACTGTCCAAATTTCTTCTTTTTGTACAGGTTATCAACTTGCTGATCAATAATTAATCAAATGCATCTGATCAGCAGCACCTGGGTTCTACTTGTTCCCAATGGAGCCAGTACAGCTGTGCTTAGTTTTTGACACTATTTATTAAGCAAATGAAGATATGGGGTAATAGAATGCGCTTTATTTTTCATCTGAGGGTATATTTATTTGATTTTAAAACCTGTCCAATAATCTTTTATTATGTCCTCGTATAAAACCACAGAATTGAAGGAATATGTATTTTTTTCCACTTAACTGTATAGAAATAATCATCAACAGTGTTGTTTCCTGATTTTGGACAAAAACAAACGAGAGTCCCGATGTTAGACCTTATGTTCCCTCACCTCAAGCATGTTGTAAAGGTGTAAGTACATATCAGCTATTTGCAGAGAAAAACAAAGCTGTAGAGCTGCTGATGAACACGAGCGTGGGAAGGGTGGAAACTTAAACCCTGCGATTGCTCCGCCGGTCATGGATGTGAGGGCAGCGAGAGAGCAGGAGTGCAGAAAAGTCTAATCTCTGAAGGGATTAAATAAAGCGAAACAGCGGGGAGAGTGTTCAGTCAGGGAAACAAAACCCCGTGGAGAACAACAAATGCTAAGAACATGTGAGGAGTATCCTCACCTCGTAATACTGCTGTCAAGGAATATCAGGATATATGGAAATGATGGAGGTGGAGGCAATATTGGTCAAACAAACACAAATCAATAACAGTTAAGATCTAGACAGGACAGGAGGAACGGAGTCATTCATTATTACGTCCCCTGTACGAAGATAAATCAGGACATAATTAACGCTGCAGGTGACAGCTATGGGAGGAGGTTGTGGGAATTTCAGTGCACTTTGTCCACTGCGGGGAAGTAAAGGGTTAAGAACGCCGAGAATTATTGATGAGAAGGATTTAGAACGAATTAAGATTTCAAATCTGCTTGATATGATACTCCAAACAAAGACAGTGGAATTGATCTGACTTTGACTTCATGTTGTTCACCATCAGAACAAGGAAAGCTCTCGGTAAAAACATTTGTTAGTGTATATCAAATAAAAATGATCAGGCACACGGATGTGGAGGTTCGTTTAAACTGAGCAGGACAAATTACAAGAACTACACACACGTGGATGACTGATGTGACTAATGTGGCAAATGTTTCATGGGAAGTTGGTTTGTCCTCTGGATTCGTCTCCTTTACTGGCTGAAGAAAAAGTGTAGGAGGCAGGTGTAAAAGAACATGTACCTTGGTGAGAGGAAAGCTGTAGAAAAGCTGCTGAATCCGAGGATGAGGTGGTCAGAACCAGAGTTGGGTAGTAACGACTTACATTTACTCCGTTACATTTACTTGAGTAAGTTTTGGGAAATGTTGTACTTTTAGGAGTAGTTTTGAATCACTATACTTTTTACTTTTACTTGAGTAGATTTGTGAAGAAGAAACTGTTACTCTTACTCCGCTACATTAGGCTACGTTGAGCTGTTACTTTTCTTTTATCCCTTTTATCCACGTACGCGTCAATCTCATGACATCACTGGGTGATTCTTTGGGAAAAATGTTTGTTTTTGCATGTTTTATCACATTTACACAGACTCAAACACACACAGAGTTTCTATGAGTTCATGTTTGTTCTAGTTCTGCCTGGTTAAAAAAGAAAAGTACAAAGGCTTGACATTTTGTGCTACTTGTGCTTAATTTATTTATTTTATTCTGTTATTATTTTAATTATTTTATTATGTATTAAAGTACTTGAATTTACATTAAGATTATTTTAATTTAAGCTACTTTTTTATTTTTTATTAATTTTTATTAATTTTATTGATTTAATTTGCCTGAAGATGATTATTTTGTACTTTTGTCTGTTTGAATGGTTGTGTTAAAAAATAAATCAGACGTTACTCAACAGTTACTCAGTACTTGAGTAGTTTTTTCACCAAGTACTTTTTTACTTTTACTCAAGTAATTATTTAGATGACTACTTTTTACTTCTACTTGAGTCATATTATTCTGAAGTAACAGTACTTTTACTTGAGTACAATTTTTGGCTACCTCTGGTCAGAACACCAAACACGGAGGAATGTGCGTTTGGTTGGAGAAGAATGAAGAAAACTGAAACAGGTGCAGCGGAGGAGCTGCTTCTGCACGTTTACTGAATACGACTAAAGAACAACATGATTGTGTTAAAGGCTGACGTTATAATGAAAATAACGACATCAAGAGGGTTTAATCAATGTGCATGTCTGCTCATGTTAAAGAGAGCCATCAAAATGCCTAAAAAGCCTCTTCGGGGAAAAACCTCATTTGCTATAACGCACATATGGAAAACCTCCAGCAGTTCCAACACGATTTAAAGGGACAGAGGAAACTGGGACTATATGATAAAGGAAAAGCGGTGAGTCAACCTTAATGAACAGCTTCACCTGATAACAAGCAATTATCCAGGTAAGATGTCATGTTTCTTTAAATTCTCTTGGAAAAAGGGATTCTTCATTTTCAGAGTGACTTTCAAACCTGGCCTCGAGATTATGTCTGACCATTTCATAAACCTGCGGTGGGATTTGAATCTGTCATTAAATCTCTCAAATAATTGGAGAAGTTTTGGACTGATCTTTGATGTTCTCGCTTTTCCTTAAAAGGTTTCAAGGAACCACTCACAGATGGACTAAATCCAGATATTCTCAAGCCACCTCTCTTTTTCAAAATAAACGCAACAAACCTTTTCGTATTTAAAAACAGTAAGTGTGCATCATGGTTTTAAAGTTAGATGCTGATTCTCAGGATGGAATTTGCTAGGATGACCTGTTCTAGTAGTCTCTGCATTTGGGTTCAGAACCAAATCCACACATCGCACTTTCATTCAGAAGTAAACAGCTGCTGCTATTCTGGTATGCGTCTGTAGACGTGTGTTTGGGGCGAAATTTTCTGCACTTAAATGAGGTAAAACCGAATATATTTTCTTTGGTGATTCAGCTCACTCTGGTGATCTATCTTTTAAAGTGAAAACTTCTGTGAGGAATCTTGGAGTTATTTTTGATAGCAGCTTAAAGTTTGACAAGCAAATTGACAGCGTGTGTCAGGGTTTGACATTCCACCCAGCCTTTCAGTTTCTGTTTTGCCCCGCCTGTGTCCCATCTGCCCTGATTGTCTGCACCGGTGTCTAGTCATGTCTCGTTATCCCCTGTGTATATCTGGTCTTGTCATTCCCTTGTTCCCGGTCGGTCCGTACTGTGTTATCCTCCATGTCTCCTGCCTGGTTTGCTCCAGTGTTTTTTGATCCTGCCAAGCAGCGCTTTGTTTTGGCTTTTTCTGGAATAAATCCTTTGTTTTTGCAACTCCTGCATCCTGCTCTCCTGCGTTTGGGTCCACACCACACACCAGTCGTGACAGCGTGGTCAGGACCAGTTTTTATCACTTACGAGTTTTAACAAAAGTAAAGCCATTCTTAAATCGTGCAGACCTGGAAAAAACCATTCATGCTTTTATAAGCTCAAGAATTGATTATTGTAATGCTTTATATGTTGGTGTCTCCAAGTCTTCTTTTAGCCGTCTTCAGCTTGTTCAGAATGCCGCTGCACGCTTTTTAACTAATACTCGACGTCGCGAACACATCACCCCGGTTTTATTTGCTCTTCACTGGCTTCCTGTTTCTTTTAGAATTGATTTTAAAATGTTAATCTTTGTTTTTAAAGCCCTCAATGGGCTTGCCCCTCTTTATTTATGTGAACAAGTGCGTGTTCAGAACTCCACTAGAGGCCTACGGTCCTCAAATCAGCTCCTGCTGGAAGTCCCTAGAACAGGGGTGGGCAATGCTGGTCCTCGAGGGCCGGTGTCCCTGCAGGTTTTAGATGTTTCCCTGCTTCATTGCACCATGATACAAGTGACTGTGTCATCAACAGAATTGTGCAGCCCTGCATGACAAGCTGATGACGATGATTAATTAGAATCAGGTGTGTTAAAGCAGGAAAACATCTAAAACATGCTGGACACCGGCCCTCGAGGACCGGAATTGCCTACCCCTGCCCTAGAACAAGGACTAAACCCTGGGGTGATCGGGCCGTATCGGTAGCTTGACCCAGACTCTGGAATAAGCTGCACCATCACTGACTTTGGGTTTTTTTTTTTTAATCCAGACTGAAAACCTATTTATTTAGACTGGCCTTTAATACACAGTATTGATGTGAAATATTCTGCATTTAATTTTAATGGTTTTATTATGTTGTTTTTAAATTGTTTTGTTTTTATGTGGATTTTAATGGAAAGCACTTTGGTCACCCTGTGTGTTGTAAAGGGTTCTATAAATAAACATTGATTGATTGATTGATTGATTAGACCATGTGACCCTTGAACTTCATCTGATCAAACAAAGCAAAAACCACACACATGTGTGTGTATGTTTGATGCTCTTCTCCTCTTCTTCGGTGGGTCATTGATGTCAGCAAGTTCAGTTGCTTTGACTGGAGACAGTGGAAAACCTTTCCCTGAGGACCTTCTTTTTTTATCCACTAAATACCTGATATAATTAAATTAATGGACTTTCTCCACTGGACTTGAAAATTAGTTATAATGTAGTTAAAAAGAAGAAAAAAAAAGAGGTTACTGCATGAAGCTCTGATATTCATCAGCCAGTTGGCTGCCGTCCTCCTCCCTGACAGCTCTTTGGACAAACATGATGCTGAGTAAGTCCATTTCTGGATTGAACAAGTCACCCAGAAACGATCTGTTGAAATACAGCAGTACTCTGCATATTTTTGACAAATATATTTATATTGTTGCCCCCTGTGGCACTGGGAGCAACAAAGTGGGGCCTGGACTCAAGACATGAAAGATATAAAGATTTTATTATGAAAAATGTTCAAAGGAACAATAGTTTTCTAAACCAAAGCAACATACAAAAGCAGCAACGAGAGAAGGGACCTCAGCGAGCACCAGCAACAGCTCCTGTTTAGTTACCTACACGTCCACAGGAGAAACATTTGAAATCAATCAATACTTTTTGAATTTTGGTGAGCACGATTAACGTCATCATTTTCAGTTTATTCAATTTTCAATTCAATTCAATTTTATTTATATAGAGTCTAATACAACAGAGTTGTCTCTAGACGCTTTCCAGAGACCCAGAACATGACCCCAGAGCAGTTATTACATAAACAATGGCAGGTAAAAACTCCGCTAGTGGGAGAAAAACCTTAAGCCAAACAGTGGCAAGGAAAAACTCCCCTTTAGGAGGGAAGAAACCTTGAGCAGGACCAGGCTCATAAGGGGGGACCCTCCTGCCGAGGGCCAGACTGGTGGGTCAGGGACGGCAACAGCACAGCAGGCAGGTGGAAGCAGCAACGGGATGACCAGGGGTGGGGACCGCAGGCCGGCACGCAGCTCCAGAAGCTCCGGCCCAATCAGCAAGTCCCAGGTTGGGGTGCAGGGTCAGGGAAAGACTTGTGCTCCGTAATGCAAGCTACAAGCCACCCACGACCACCTGCACGTTCCGGTGTCTGGCAAAGGATGCTGCAACATGGACAATGTTATGTAATCACATCCTTTCTTCTGGTGTAATGGCTGCATGGACAAGAGCCAGTGATAGCTTCTCTCTGGTGATCCTCCTTATTCCTCTACTCTTCATCATCTTTCCTCGTTCACCAACCTCAACTCAGCATCTTAATGTCAGACGATAACAGGTGTATTACTGGGACATTTGGCAAAGCAAATTCACGTCCCAAGTGGATTAACTCAGTAAACTTTGATAATCCCATGAAGCTTTGCTGTATACGCATCTTCTACATCCACTAGGCAAGGCAGGTTTATTGGTAGCAACTCAAAGTGCACAACAGCTACATAAAATCACAAGAAGGCAAATAAAATCAGTCTATTAAACAAAAATAATCATCAATTGATTTTTAATCAAAGAGTGCAGATAAAATCTTTTCAGTTGTCATACACACAGTGATGGTCATGTCCATCACATAGGTCTTAGCTAATATCCACACAGATACATTTGTTGGGTTTATGTTACAGGACAATAGATTTGTTTTGAGTTTAGCATTTGTTGTATACTTGCAATACTCTGTATTTTCAGTTGTTTAAGTTAGTGTACAGTTCTGTTATTAGTTAAAATGAAGTATAGTTATGTTGCTTTGATTTCTTTTAAAAGCCCATTTTTGTTGGTTACTTTGAGATGATACTTTATAGTTTTTGTTAGAAAACAAAATCTAACGTGGCCGTTTTGATCTGTAGATCATCCAAGTTTCTGACAACATGTCCAATCTAATAAAAAGATTATTATAGGGACGGGCCGATCTATATTGTAGTTGTCGTTTTAGGCTTTTACGTATTTAAATACACAAACAAATTTCCAAGCAACCACCCTCCCAAAGTTCATTACACAATTAACCCAATGTCTGGAGAACAAACGTAAAAGTCAAAACAAAAAAGAAACTTCTATGGAGCAAATGAAAAAGTCTGTATGGCCCAGGAGTTTGATGCTCCGAATCCATACGAGGAAACGCGTCTCACCAGGAAAAGGGGGTTCAGTCCACAAATATATTTCAACGCTTTAAGAGGTCATCCACAGACAGGTTATTGATGGTGCGCTGATCCAGATCAGCTCCTAAAACCACACCTGTCTTCGATTAAAAGGAAGCTTAATGATAGTCCCAACAGTCAGGTGACAAGAAAAACACCATGACCCTATTATTTATAAAACAGTCATGTTTCCCAATGAAGTCCTTATTTCTTTCCACAATAATGGTAGATTAATGACTGACAAATGAAACTAATAGTTTTCACTATCACATAACTATATAAATGCTAATCATTGTTAACAGGAATATGATAAAAAGATGATGCACATACATTTTTTTCTATTATTTATTAAAGGAGCATGAGGCTCCTTTTAAGAAATGAGACTCTCTAGCGTCACCCTTCACCACGACGGCCGTTGGGGGTACTGCAGCCAACAGTGAAGCCGGCACAGGAGAACGGGGAGAACGTGCATGCAGCGTCATGTGACGTCACATCTGCAGGACAGCGCGGGAAATTCCGGTCACAATTGCAGCACATTTTGCAGCACACAGCCTGTTCAAGGCAAAGGAGAGATACACTAGAGGAATCATTCTTTTTGGTTTGGAACGCTTCATCTGACATTATTACTAGAAAACTTAAAACGTATACGAATTTTTTTCATAAATCCTGCCTCAATCCTGCCTCATGCTCCTTTAAGGAAAATGTGTTTATATTTAAAAAGAAACAAAAACCTGATTCAATCATGTCCCGTCTGGAAGCTGGCGCTTGCAAGGCCACCTTTCTGCAAATACAAGGTGTCAACAAACGCAAACAGCAGCAGGAGCCGACTGAAGCTTGTTGTCTGTGACTGGCATCACTGGAGAAGCAAAGGCTAAATGCTGTCTCTTTACTGGTGAACTGGAGAATGAATGTTGATCCTGATTCTTCATTTAAAAAGCAGAATTCTGAAACACCATGTCTCAGTGTTTCAACATTATTCAGGAAAATACAAATATTACATTTAAATATTTTAAATATTTCACTAAGGTTTGTGATTTTTCAAATTATTTTTTTTTCAGTTTAAGACAACGGCTAAAATCAATTCTCTCAACAGCTGACTAACAAAGTTCTGCATCCGTCTACTCTCCCCTGGACTGGTCCGGTACCAGGGTTTGATAGTCACCTGTCAGTGACCTCTTACCAGGTACCAGGTTTGCTGCAATTCATTCAAAGTGCTGCAGAAAAACTCAATACCGGTTCAAAAACGTATTATCACATCTCTCCTGTACTTGTTTTTCTTCACTGGCTTCCAGATAGATTTTAGTATTGATTCTATAATCCTATTGATCACCTTGAAGGCCTTACATGGTCCTGCCCCAGCGTATATTTTGGACCTGTTGCCCTACGTGCCACGTGCCCTGCCAGCTGCTCAGATCCACAGATACTGGACATCCTCACATTACAGTTTATCACAAAGGGAGATCAGCCTTTTCCATCAGAGCTTCTTCCCCGTGGACCTCTTTCCCTGCTGTGCTCAGGAACACAACATCAACCCATACTTATGAACGCTCCCTTTTTGGAAGTCCTTTGGTATTCTCTGATGACTAAACAGTATTATATCTATTCTAACAGTTGGAGTTTTTCCCTCCAGCTTTATTTATGAAGCCACTTTTGTTGTTAACCTGTGTTGCTTCTTCCCAGCAGGAGTTCCTGATCTGTTCAGGCTGCTGTTCTCTCCTCTTTCCTGTTGTCTCAACCCCCAACCTGTCAAGATGGCCGCCCTTATGGCGCTTTTACACTAGAACTTACTCAGCTCTACTGAACTCAGCTCAGCTCGACTCAACTCGGGCCTGGTTTCTTTTCCACTACAATTCAGCACCTGGAGCAGAAGTAGGAGGTTGAAGTGAAGCTGCTGTGATGTATTTGATTGTGTATCTAAACGGAGAAGAGAACAACATTAAAGATGTAGAACCTGGAGGAGATGATAGATGTGCTGCTGGGTCTGTGGCTTGTGTTCAATATCAAGTTAAAAAATGAGTGAGAGAAGCTTCAAGTGGCGATGCTAATTTTTCTCGGCGCTGCTGAAAAGTCAGCTGGAGTCGTGAGCAGCTATGAAGAGACAGAGCTCCTGGTAGATCTGGTCGTTCCTTATCACCGTCTAGATGCCTTTTTAATTCTCTCCTCAACACCAGGTTTATGAACATCTGCACCTCAGAGTTGGATCACCAAACACACTTTTGTGCTGCCATTGCCTGTCGAATAAAATAAACAAGAAGCCGTCAGAGTCGCTCTTTCACTGATTTCCTCCTCCTGACTCAGACGTCTGACTCCAACCCCCGACCAATCGGTGGCCTGTAGTGTGATGATGTCAGATACAGCCGACTCAGCCGCTTAGAACCTCGGCAGAATAGTTACAGAAAAGTATCTACTCTGCACGTTAGACCCCTAGTGGGAAAGAACCAAAACGAGGCGAGTGGAGTCGGGCTGAGTAGGTTCTAGTGGAAAAGCGCCAAAATTTCCCCAAGTGGGACAATTAAAAATTGAATTGGAAAAAAACACTCTTGATTCCCATCCCTACTTGATGATGTCAGATACAGCCAACTCAGCCGCTTAGAACCTCGGCTGGTGTCCTTGGCTGGGAATTATTATTAGCATTTTTTTGTGTCTGTGGCTTTATATTCATAGGACCAATTTAGTCTAATTTTGGAGTGGCTTTACAGCTAAATTGAATTCTCTGCTGTTATGCTCAGCACTTTGTTTAGAAGAGTGCTATATAAATAGTTTATTATCAGTAGTGGTGGTGCATGTGGAGCAAAGTAAACACATCTAAGTGGTTACAAAGCGTTTAGCAGCTCCAGTATTATGATTTTCAGTATCTGCCAAACATAAGTACTGATTTAAATAAACAAAATCACATTTCTGCCCCCCCCCCCCCCCCCCCCCCCCCCCCCCCCCAGAGGGGGTTCGGCACAGCTTGTCCACAGCCTACCCTGGATTTACTGCCCACAGTTTGTCAGCATGACGACTATTTACTGGTAGGAAAAGCACCGTTTAGCGCTCAAGTGTCACTGATTGAACACAGTTATACACACAATAAAAAAGGAAATAACAGTGGAGGCTGTTGTGGTCGAGTTTTAACTGAACGAAGGGCTGTCAGTCCGACAGGCCACAAGTTTGTAATTGTCATAATTTAATTAAGCTGAATGCTTTAAAACAGATGTGGTCTCTGGCCCAGAGCAGCACACAGAACTGAACTGAGCACATGCATGGATGGGGATGTGGGAGCCACTAGTGATCCAGAGGTTCTGTTGCTTTTCTATCAATAACCAGTAATGGTTTGGTTGGTTAGGAGGCTTTGCCTGGCAAAAATCACTAATAAATAACGTTGAAACGTAGTAAAACAAAACAGTCGTTAAGATTAGAATTACAATTCAGAGTAGATCTCTTACCTCCACCTCCCCCTGAAAGATGACATTGTTGTTCAGTAAAAGATTTCATCAATACATTTTTTTTTATGTCTGTTTCACTTTAAAAGAAAAGCACAAGGCAGGTGGCATGTTGGCTTTTTTAAATGACGACTGAGTCCACAAAAAGCATCTTGGTGCCATTATCTGCTGTTAAAATTCATGTTCAATTAGATTCAATTCAATTTTATGATACTTTATTAATCCTCAAAGGGAAATCCCACCTTGCAGTAATTGTCATCAAGTTTCTTCAGAGGGCATTTATTACAAACACAGTAATACAGACCACTGACAACAACCCTTCACCACCCCGGTTGAGCTCTTATATACCCTCCCCACATTGATTGGACAAGACCACATACCAGCGTAGGGATCCAGCTTACACACACACACATAACACCCATCACTTGGCCAAGAGTATTACATAATATATCATATCATCCCCCTTACTATAATTATACTATATATTGGCCCACATCCGATCTCTGTTTGGCTCCATCAACACAAATTGCAGACAATTATAGAGCCAAACACCCCTCTCTTGCTTATGATCCAGGAAGTATAAATAGCTCTGACCAGCCACAGAACAATCTTTTGTCAGAGGACACAGGTAAATGATTTAATCCATTCACACCTTGCAAACATGTTAGCTGCCGAGAACTGCATGCCAAAGAATCCTCCTAAGTGACAAAATCACAAACATTAATACACATAGCATGACATTTAACCATGTGACATGGAGGGATGGATACCTCCATCACATGAGGTATATATAGGGTTTATATATCTCTAAAGGCTATATCTATATATCTCATAAATAATATGTTTAACATGTCTCCCCTCACTGGAGTACTTGCCCTGTGCGAAATGGCCGGGGGGGGCCCTCGCGCAAAGTTTTTGGGGTTTTTCGGGTCGGATCGGGTGTCTATATGGGCAATTTTAACTGTCCAATTAGCAAAATACTGGATACCTTCCCCTGCCTCATCATCATTTGGCTTGCCTCGACGCGGAGCCCCACGGCTGCTTGAGACCCGGTCGGATCGGTGATTTTTGTAACAAATTTATCAAACGAGCCTTTCAGAGAGACATTAAACTCTTCCATTTTCTTTAGTTTTTTTTCTTTTTTCATCCCCTGATGGAAATTTCCTGATCCTGTCTCGTTCTCTCGACATTGTGTGACAGTTTGTTACAACTCCCCCCGTCTGGATCAGAGCACCTTGTGTCTGCGCTTGGTCTGATCAGATGTATTGAACAACAGACACGCGCATCATTGCACATATATTTATTGATATGCACAGACTAGTACACATTTAGGTCTGTAATGGAACGTGACTGTTGATATTTATAAGGGAAAAAACGAAAAAAAAAACGAAAAAAACAAAAGATTTGAAAAAAAAAAAAAAGAAAAAACGGCCCACAGCGCGAGGCCCCTTGGGGCGCGAGATCCGTGCTGTTGCACGGTTCGCACACCCCTTGCGGCGGCCCTGATTGTGTGCATGTGTAGGCTATTTTTAATTATTTATTGGTTTAAATCAGTTAATTATTTTTATTTTATATTGTGGAAAGTTTTTTTATGTACTATTGTGTTTATCTTTTCGTTTTTTAGCACTGACTGATGGCACTTTTCATTTCGTGGTTATATGACAATGACTAATAAAGTCTAATCTACAGTGAGATGGAGATCTTAGGCCCAATCCCAAACTCTACCCTAAACCCTCAAGCCCTGAGCCCTCACAGACTTTCAGTGACGTCAGCGTCACGTGATCAAGTGTGAGAGGGTGTGAGGGCTCCAAATGGTATAAATAGGAATGGGACACACTTAGCAGAAACCGGAAACAAGTCAGATAAAAACGTCTGTTTTTTTGGGGTTTTTTTTCAATAAACTTTATTTAAAATTTCGATTTACAAAATTCCTAGTCAGATCAAAATGTTACCTACCGGTATTATAAGTTTGGGAATGATCATCCGGATGTTTGAAAACAAAGTGGTAGCCTATATAAAGGAGCATAAAATTCAACAAAGAACACAATTTAAACATGCGCACAATACAATATGTATTTCCTTGTTAACATTGTCTTTCTTTCAATCTACCCATACCAGCAAATCCAGTATGCCAGGCTCAATCGCCGAGTAATTTCTTTTTTGTAAGCGCGTGTAAACTGAGTTAAATATTCAAGCTGTGTTATGACCATCTAATATTACTTTCCATTTTTCAGCATGATGTCATTTCATTTTTGTAAGAGAGCGTATAAATTGATGGTAACCTGAGCTAAATATTACAGTTATCTTATTACTATTTACTGCAATGTTTTTGTTCAACTTGCTGAAATTGTTTACATTTTGTGGTCATAAATAAATGAATAACCAAATTACTGCCTGACTTGTTTGTGTTGGATCTAAAACTATCTTGCTAGTATTTACATGTATGCATTTCTGTTAACATAGGGAATCTGGCCCAATCCCAATCTCCACCCTCGCAGACTCGCAGACTTACGTGCGCGCTCCCGCACCTTGCGTAAGGGTTCAGGGCTGTCCCATTCCTCAAGTCGTTAAGTGCGCGAGGGCTCCCGGCAGCCATTTTGAGCCCTTACTGCCCCCTTCCCGCAAGTCAGCATCCCAGCACACTCTGGGAAAGGGAATTACCCACAGTTCATTGCGTTGTGACATGAAAGGAGGTTACCAGGGAGAATGTAAACAAAACAGGGGGCGGAGGAAAAAAACCATGTGCGACTGCGAGAAGAAAGTTCACCTGTAAATATAAATACATAGCCCACTGGTGATTTAAATTCAGAAACTGTTGTCCCGTGATGATTTTTCAACGGCCCTATTATTTCCTTTACAAACAGGGAGCGACCAACAAACATATTATTTAACTATTGTTCTTTGGTTTAAATATATATATATATATATATATATATACACAAAAAAAAAAAAATATATATATATATATATATATATATATATATATATATATATATATATAGCCTATATATATATATATATATATATATATATATATATATATATATATATATATATATTTTTTTTTTTTTTTTTTTTTTTTTTTCTCTTTTCTTTTTTTTGAGCATGTTCGAAATAAAGTTTTTCATTCACTCATTCATTCATTCAAACGGAGGAAAGAAATCCAAAAAAAGGACAAATGACGTTTTGGACTTTCTTCAACACTAAAGACAAAAAGAGAGGCTGAGGGAGCTGGATGAAAAGGAGGAGGAGAGGGAAAGGAAGAGGGATGACCAGTTATCTAAGTTAATTGACATTTGTGGGAAGATGGAGGACAAAATGGTCTTTTCTTCATCATTTTTTCATTCATAATTTGAGGTTCAATTTCATTTGTTTTCATTTTATATTAGACCAGTGTTTTTCAATCCTGTTCCTCGTGGGCCCCTGTCCTGCATGTTTTAGATGCTACCCTGCTTCAGCACACCGTGATAAAAGTACCTGTGTCATCAACAGAGCTGTGCAGACCTTGGTGACAAGCTAATGAGGACCTTTTATTAGAATCAGGTGTGTTGGTGCAGGGAAACATCTAAAACATGCAGGACAGGGGCCCACGAGGACCAGGATTGAGAAGCACTGGATTAGACAAATCCTCAGTTGACCTGCTGGTGTTGAATAAACAAGACTTGCTTTTCTTTAATCTGAGTACAGTGTTTGAATTAAGATTCCCTTTGTTAACAGAAATGCATACATGTAAATACTAGCAAGATAGTTTTAGATCCAACACAAACAAGTCAGGCAGTAATTTGGTTATTTATTTATTTATGACCACAAAATTTAAACAATTTCATTAAGTTGAACAAAGACGTTGCAGTAAATAGTAATAATATAACTGAAATATTTAGCTCAGGTTACCATCAATTTATACGCTCTCTTACAAAAATGAAATGACATCATGCTGAAAAATGGAAAGTAATATTAGATGGTCATAACACAGCTGGAATATTTAACTCAGTTTACACGCGCTTACAAAAAAGAAATTACTCGGCGATTGAGCCTGGCATACTGGATGCGCTGGTATGGGTAGATTGAAAGAAAGACAATGTTAACAAGGAAATACATATTGTACTGTGCGCATGTTTAAATTGTGTTCTTTGTTGAATTTTATGCTCCTTTATATAGGCTACCACTTTGTTTTCAAACATCCGGATGATCATTCCCAAACTTATAATACCGGTAGGTAACATTTTGATCTGACTAGGAATTTTGTAAATTGAAATTTTAAATAAAGTTTATTGAAAAAAACCCCCAAAAAAACAGACGTTTTTATCTGACTTGTTTCCGGTTTCTGCTAAGTGTGTCCCATTCCTATTTATACCATTTGGAGCCCTCACACCCTCGCACACTTGATCACGTGACGCTGATGTCACTGAAAGTCTGTGAGGGCTCAGGGTTTGAGGGTTTAGGGTGGAGTTTGGGATTGGGCCTTAATTCAAACACTGTACTCAGATTAAAGAAAAGCAAGTCTTGTTTATTCAACTGAGGATTTGTCTAATCCAGTGCTTCTCAATCCTGGTCCTCGTGGGCCCCTGTCCTGCATGTTTTAGATGTTTCCCTGCACCAACACAGCTGATTCTAATTAAAGGTCCTCATTAGCTTGTCACCAAGGTCTGTACATCTCTGTTGATGACACAGGTACTTTATCACGGTGTGCTGAAGCAGGGTAGCATCTAAAACATGCAGGACAGTGGCCCACGAGGACCAGGATTGAAAAACACTGGTCTAATATAAAATGAAAACAAATGAAATTGAACCTCAAATTATGAATGAAAAAATGATGAAGAAAACTACATTTTGTCCTCCATCTTCCCACAAATGTCAATTAACTTAGATAACTGGTCATCCCTCTTCCTTTCCCTCTCCTCCTCCTTTTCATCCAGCTGCCTCAGCCTCTTTTCCTGTCATTAGTCTTGAAAAAAGTCCAAAACGTCATTTGTCCTTTTTTTTGGTTTTCTTCCCTCCGATTGAATGAATGAATGAATGAGTGAATGAAAAACTTTATTTCGAACATGCTAAAAAAAAGAAAAGAGAAATATATATATATATATATATATATATATATATATTTCAACCAAAGAACAATAGTTAAATAATATGTTTGTTGGCCGCTCCTTGTTTGTAAAGGAAATAATAGGGCCGTTGAAAAATCATCACGGGACAACAGTTTCTGAATTTAAATCACCAGTGGGATATGTATTTATATTTACAGGTGAACTTTCTTCTCGCAGTCGCACATGTTCCTTTTCCTCCGCCCCCTGTTTTGTTTACATTCTCCCTGGTAACCTCCTTTCATGTCACAACGCAATGAACTGTGGGTAATTCCCTTTCCCAGAGTGTGCTGGGATGCTGACTTGCGGGAAGGGGGCAGTAAGGGCTCAAAATGGCTGCCGGGAGCCCTCGCGCACTTGACCACTTGAGGAATGGGACAGCCCTAAGCCCTTACGCAAGGTACGGGAGCGCGCACGTAAGTCTGCGAGTCTGTGAGGGTGGAGATTGGGATTGGGCCTTAGTTTATTTACAATCCCTTCACCTGGTCTTGGGTCACTCGGGAGTGGTTCGTTTTAATGAATGAATTGTTCAGGCGAACGGACCGAACTGAACCATTTGCTGAAACATCTCATTTTGCTGTCTAGCTGCAGGTGTGAGTGAGGCAAAGAGGAAACCAACACTGATGCTGCAAATGAAGGTGATTGGTTCCCTGCAAACAAGCTGATGGGATGTCTCCCTGCAACTGAGCTAATGTAGTCGGAGGATGGCATTTTGCTCAAGATGATTACACTCAAATATAAACACACCTTCCAGGTCACTGCTGTTTTAAACCTTCCCAGTAAAACACAAAGTCAAATTGTTAAACTGACCCATAATGCAGGGAAGGGTAGAGACTCACTGGTGTGATGAGTGCTTTGTTCACTGAGCATAGCGGTTCATAGCTACCGAGGAGTGATGATCAATGACTCAGACCGTGAGGATCAAGCTCAGCGAGTCCAAGAGCAGTGCCGAACTGTAGACCAGCTACAAAGACTTGAAAATAATGTAAAACCAGCATTCATTTGAACACCTACCTAGGCAGTGTTGTGGACAACACCGGAGGGACAGATGCTGACATCAAAAGCAGAACCAAGAAGGCTAGAGTGGTGTTCAACATGCTCAGGAAGATCTGCAGCTCAAATAACATCTCCATGAACACCTAAATGCGCATCTTCAACTCCAGTGTGAAACAGGTGCTGCTGGATGGAGCCGAGACCTGGAGGACAACAACACTCACAATGCACAAGTCACAGACATTTATAAACACCTGCCTCAGGAGAATCCTCCACATCTGGTGGAGGGACAAAGTAAGCAATGTGGACCTGTGCAAAAGAACAAGACAGGATCCTTTTGATTTACAAATCCGAAAGAGAAAGTGGAATTGGATTGGCCACACCCTCAGAAAACCGGTGTCGAACACCACCAGACAAGCCTTGAAGGGGAACCCCGAAAGAAAGAGGAAACAAGGTTGCCCCAGGACCAGCTGGAGAAGAAGCACCGAGGCAGAAATGGTAGAGATCTAAACTGGGGAGATCTCCTGTTTCAGTTCGGTGAATCCGATATGCAGAGCTCCGATTGAGTGTTTTATGATGAACTAATCTAAGGAATTCAGTACACTGAACAGAACTGCCCTGCTCATTGCTGGTTTCATCAGATGGAAGAGTCTCAAGAACATATTGATCTTGCACATAATGGCATGCATCGCTTCTAACTGTGCAAACTGTACATACACTTACACTTGTGGTGCAACACACTTTACATCTGCACAGCAACTGTTTGCAACAGAAAAACAGTACAACTTGTGTGAGTCAACATTAATAACAAAGGGAAAGTACAGATTATAAACTATGAAACTCATTGAGCCTGTGAACCATTATGAATGCCGGTTGAATCCAAATGGGCCTTTGCTTTGCATTATTTAGCACAAATTCCTGTCCATGCACCACCATATGAACAGGTGTACAGGTGCAACCTTATCCTGCCCTTCTACCTTTGCACATGGCACACATTCAAAATGAGAAAGAAGATAAAAAAAAACTTTTAGGTGGGGTTCTAGATGTAATTTTAATAAAAGTTGACCAAAGCAATTCTTTTTATTTTGCTCTATTAGTGGGCTGCAAGTGTGACAGGGACCGTCAAGGCACGGGTCCGGAGAAAAGGTGGCCAATGCAGATAATGTCCATATTTCCAATGAAGCATTCAAGAAGTGAAGTGATAATGTTTTGATGTAAATGTAACCTGGACATACAGTATGTCCCTCCCTCTTATAATACTGTAGATATCTATACTGACCGCGGGTATAATATCTACAATATCTGAATCTAGGCTTGTATCAAAAATCTTAGACCTAGGACCTTTCAGTACAAGATTATCACAAGTTTACTCAGATTCCGACTCACTATGTTTGGGAAGGAGATTGGCAGTAGCAGGCTCTGGAAGAGACTAAATAGGACACACAACACACAGGACCGCAGGTTTATAAAATTGAAAGTATATATATAAATATTCTGTTCAGTTTCTTTTCAAAAGTATATCACAAAAATAATTTAAACAACCAAAATAGATGTTAACAAAAAAATAAAATATTTAAATACCCCAAAAAGATTTTAAAAAAAAGTAATGTGTGGTACCACCTCACCATTTACAGGTTGTCAACCTTCAATTTCTTATGTGAGTTCAATTACTCGTGGATCTGGACCCAAAAACAAAAAAACAGTCTCAGATAGAGAAAAGCCCCTGCGGGATTGTCTGAGCAAGTGATCGTTGGAATTTTCATCCGAGACTCCCCCTCTAGAAATTGCCCTTGGAGGAGCATATGGAGCCTGTTCAAGTATGCTGATGGCTTCTCTCCATTATTTTGGTTAGAACTGAGAAAATGCAGCAAATAACTCCTCTCCGTCCTCCACGACAACAAAAGCAGAATCAAGTTGAGTGACATAGACGCTCGGTGGTGAACAGATGACAAGAGGCTTCATGACATCAGCTGCTGGATTCAGCAATCTCTCAACAATCCTTCTCACGTTGTCAGCTTCATTTGAGGAAGGATTGCTAAGGAGAAGGTTAATTTTGGGGCAACACGTTTCATAATCCACATCTTCATTTGTCATAGCATCCGTCCAGAGAAGGTGCACATCCTTATTTGTGGGGATGATGAAGTAGTGGACTCACTTTGGATGACATGCTCCACAATCACTTTCTGGATCAGGGGGGTTAAAAACATTCTCACTAACATGAACTGGGCTGACAGGTGCAGTAGCAGATGCACTATGAAAACGTCTGGGCTCTGCAGGCTAATTTTGATCATTATTAGGTGCTTTATTATTTAGAGTTGCATGTGGCTGTGTAACGGTACTGTGTAAATTGGGTGATGTGCTGTGGTTCCCCTGCAGCTCCCCTTGAAGCACAGTCAAGACACCTGCCCTCCTGCAACAGATAGTAGCTCATCCAGATATCTTCAAACTATATCCCGCCCCATCTCTTCCTGACAAACATCTCTAATGGTTCTCGCAAACCATGACATAGCAGGGTCCTTTGGACTTGGTAAGGCAACGAAGGTAATGGGGTCGATCGTGGATTTAGACCTGTCAGATACGTACTGGATCAGGGCTCTACCCTCTGGTTTTCCTGATTCGTCAGGGATCCTAAATATCTAAGAAATGTCTCCATTTACTTTAAAGACAGTATTGATTTCATCATCTGTGTAATCTGATCCTATACCTGTTACATAAAGGGAATACTGACCATTGACCTCCAAGCGGTTGCAAATATCCTGTAGCCCTCCCAACCAATTCTATTCTATTTCAGCTTAGTCAAGGCAAAATCCCTTATCCTTAGTGACACCTTGATGCATGGGAGCTGAATTGGAGGGAGCCCATGAAAATATGACAGTTTAACTGGGTTTACACGTGCAAAATTTGGTGACTTTTGAGGCACGTTTAGGGGGGCAAAAAGGCCCTCATTTCGTCAGAAGAAGAGCAATAAAAATTCCTACGGATACAATAGGACCTTCGCACTGTAAGTGCTCGGGCCCTAATAAAAACATAATATTGCCGATGCTGGTCAGTGTGGAGCTAAAGGGACTGGGGTCCAACAGCTAGCTGATGGTGTGGACCATCAACTGCCTCACTGATAGATAAACCACCACTATTGGTGGTTTATTGGAGTGAACACTCAACAGGAAAAGGATGCCTGCAAACGTCTGCCTGCTGTTTGTAGCTTTGTGTTTGTTGTCGTAGCACTACTATGACGCCACGCTAGGCATTTGGTTTGAACCCTGCATGCCCAGTGGCCGTCCAACGTGCGGGGGAAACGCTGAGAAGAGAAGGGCGCTAGTCTTTAAACTCTAAAGAGAATAACTAAACACAATTGTTTTCTCATTTTAAAAAAAAAGATACAAACAGATAACAGAATGACAATATTAGAAGTGGTTGCTCAAAGAAAAACCCATATTGGTCAACCTCAAGATAAAATGCTCTCAATATGAAACCACACAATAAAATTACTTCAAAAACAAAAGTCAGGATTTAGAGTAACCCCTCTCAAAAGCAACCAGAGACTTCACTTTCATTAAGGAAACTGTCTCAAATAAATGCTTGTAGTAATTATTAATTCTAACTGGGTTACAGTACTTTCAGTTTGTGTCTCAGAGGCTGGATAAATAAATATGGAATATGGCCTGGGTTCCGGGCTCTTCCGTGTCGGCCTCTGGTCTCGCGGGTGGCGGGGTTGCTCCCCCCCCTCCCCCACTATAGATACACTTCAGGTGGAACTTTGTTTGGTTTATTACACACACACACACACACACACACACACACACACACATAGTCACTTAGTCACATGCATATACACACACACACACACACACACACACACACACACACACACACACACACACACACACACACACACACACACACGCATGATCATATACATACACACACACACACATAGACATACACACTGGCTTGTTCACCTGCATGCTGGCTCTCTAGTTTTTGGGTTTAGGTAGCGGTAGCGATAGCTTAGCTCAGACTGCGATCAGATCTCAAGATTTAGGTCGATTGCTGTTATTGTTTTGGTTGGCTCCGTGCCGGTTTCGTGCTTTGTTTGTGGTTTTTTTTTGTTGCAGATTTCCAGTGCTTGACGTGTGTCTCCGTGTGTTCCTGCTTCCTGGATTGGCAGTGGATGTCGTCCAAAAAAAAAACACTGGGTTTGTATGTGTATATTTATGTATGTGTACGCATATGTGTGCGTATATATATGTATATATATTAAATATAGTAATAATGCACATATATACACTTTTGATTTCTACCGTCATGGTATCAATCAATAATATGTGTGCAGACAAGGTAAAAAAAAAAAAAAATATGGATATCTTTAAAACAAAATGACGACTATTCGACCTTGACCAGTCACTCACATTCAAGTATAAGGTCTGCTCGGTGGATAAGACACGTTGCAGTTCTATTGCCATACTTTACTGGAAAAGATAATGTATGAGCCGGTTTTTAAGCAATTAGTGCAGAAGACAGAGCCAGCTGAGCCATTGATTACTGTTATTTATAAACCTGACAGCACCCTGATGAGGACACAAAAACTACCCCCTCCCTCATTTCCTCTGCTCGTCCTTCTCCCTCTCACCACCGGGCCGCTTCATTTACCTGAGCTTACCTTTTTCTTCCCTCCTCGGACTTCTCCTTCCTCTCACTAGACCAGTGTCTCCCAACCTGGGGTCCGGGCCCCCCCTGGGGGGGCGCCAGAGATCTCTGGGGGGGCGCGAAACTTTGTCTGCTTTGAAATTATGCAGTTGTAAAAATTATATTTGCGAATGAGTCATTCATAAAACATTGTTAGGAATAATTTATGAATGTCTTGAATATTTTTTTGTGTTTTTTATACACTGGTGACAAACACAGGAAATGATTTCATTCCTTATTATTATATCATTACTCAACATTTAATCTACTCCGACAGGTTGTTAAAGGAAAAATGTAAAAAAATGTTGGTCATTTTAAAAAGAGACATTTTTCAGAAATATTTTTATGTCCTTTTATGTCCTTTTGTGCGTATTTTATACATTGGTGACATTGGAGAAAAACAAAGTCATATGTATTCAGAGTAAACCAAAGAGAAATGTATCAAAAAAACTTAATGTTAATTTTTTCAATTAAAGATTATTTTGGTGCTAGTACGTACGGGTCGGGGGGCCTGGCTGATCTGAAAAAAGGTTGGGAACCACTGCACTAGACCATCAGGTTTCCCTTCCCCTCTCTACTCTTCTTTCAGGATCATTCTCACATATTTCCTTGCCATTTTAAGATTTAAAGGAGATGGAAAGAGGTAACCTTATCAACAAAGAAAAATGTATTACTGCTTTTTTGTTAGAAAAACTAATACTCCCTGAGGTCTGATCCTGGCCTTGCAGACATGTGGAAGTGGCACACACAGAGCAGCAAACAACAGCAGGCCCTTAGACTAGCGGGGACATTCTTGGGAGATTATTTTGCACCCAGGTATGCCCGGACGAGGGCTGTGAGTGGGAATGAATCTATTCCCAGGCTCTGGAGCCAGCAGGGCAGCCACAACAGAGGCATTATGGCCAGGCCCTGCTCCCCTTTGTCTTCCTCAGAGGGTCTAATGTTAGAGGAGGGGAACAACCGTGCAGGTGTGTTGGGAAGTGCAGGTGGAGGCAAAGATGTGAACGGGTTGATCAGTGGGACTATTGAGGGCTGAGAGCCAGGGAAGGATCAAAGGAAGCATGTACAGAATCTCAAAACAGGCTCACAATACAAAGTATAGAGTTCATGGAGTTCTGCTTCACTCCTCACAACCTTTAAGCACATTTTATTATTAATGTAACATGATAAATAACTGTATCCTGAACTATCTTTGTACACAGGACAACCTTGGATTCAGAGGAAGCCGCCGCAGATAAAGCATCACTGAGGTTTTTCTTTTTCTTTCTTTAAGAAAACTGAGAAAATGAGTCTGGAATTACAAATAACTGAGAGAAACACTAACGGGTGACAATGTGCAGCACAATGTCCTGAACGTCTACATCTGTGACTGCTTGAATCTGTTGGCGAGGCTTTAATCTTAAAATAAAACGCGACGTCACAGCAGACCAGACCAGGAAAGCCGCTCGTGAAGCGCTTTGTGTTACGACTATTTTGAGCTTTTGCATTCACAGATTCATGCTCAGGAATGCTCACAGCCAAGCAGAATCCCTTTGTCAAACAAATAAGCCAACGGATTTCAGCAATAAGGCACCCTAGGTGTGGATATCCATGGAAACACCTGACCTAGGGTCTAGAAGTTGGAGTAAGATAACTGCACCACACAAATATTGGATTTATATCACTGCGTTTGCCTCCATGATCTGGTAGAGACTTATATGCCCCCCCCCACGATGATTTTAGTGGCTTCAGACAACACGACTCTCGGAATCAGCCAGTCGCTGTAGTGACCTGGAGCTTCACGGGGCATGACTCGAGGCCGAGTGTGAAACGGGAGCCGTTGATATGAGAATGAATGAATGGAGGGAGGGAATGCAGGGTACAAACTGCTTGTGCATTGGTTTGTTGAAAACATGAATGAATGTTGTGGAATCAAGATACCTGTTTGGTTTGCTAAGTGTAGCTGCGTGAAAAACTATTACCAAGAAATGGCTTAAGCCAGATGCTCCTTCATTAGTTGATTGGTACGACATAATTTACAATATCTTTGTAATAGAGAGGATAATGTTCTCTATGAGGCTGCAACAATCCAAATTTGAAGCAATCTGGGAAGATTGGAAAAGTTATATTTCTCTGAGACGCCCTGCTTTTGTTTGAGATGTATTTCATTTACCCATTTGTCTTTATATAAAGTTTTTTTTTTCTCTTTATCTTAATAAAAACACCCCATGTGTATGTTTTTGTTCTTTTTATTGTTTGCAAGAAAACGAAAAAAAAGAAAAATGGATCGCAGTGGAGATATAATGTTGGTATGCTTCTGTTATGCTGCTGTAATGCTCTTGTGATTCCAAAAAAAAAAAAAAAAAAAAGAAAGCATGGATGTAAAAAGAAAAGGACGTGGGTAAAGCAGTGGCCGGGCACACGGGGGCAGCAGGGACGTCCTGGGCTGTGGTGAGCTGAAGGTGAGGGAACAGTTCTCTGTGATGGCTGCCTGATTTTACTGTGGTACGCTCCTCAAAGCTCGTGGATTCAGATTTTTTCTTTTGAATGGAGAGAGCTTTACTACTTTTCGCCCTTGTGCCTGTGGATGAATGAGGCTGGTTCCCGGGAAGCTGCTGCAGATGACCGCAGAGGAGTTGGAAAGTGGAACGAACACCTCATAACTGCTGAAACCCCGGAGAGAGGGCCTGACTTTGTCTGTATCGTTCTTGGAAGAAGGTCGGTGTGTCATAGGAAGTCATTTCTAAGTAATATCAGATAACTATTGTTCATATTTTGTAATTATTTCATTTCTCCTGCAGGGGAAGCACCCCAGTACCTCAGGCTCCAGAGGACCGACGCGAGTCTTGCACTTCGATCTCCATAGCGAGACTGATGATTGATGCTGAAATGGGTTACTGTCACTTGTCTGTTAAAGGTATTGTGACATCATTTTTAACATGCTTTTAACACTATTAAAAGTCTTGGCCAACATCCCTCAAATGTGTCTAAAAGAGTGTAATAAGAAAAACTTCACTCTAGTACCCTTTTCCTGGCTTTTTATTACAGTGTTTTTTTGCCCCGTGAAAAATGCTTCCTTTCCCCCCTTTCCTGTCAATCATTGCTCCGCTCCTCCTCCAAACCTCCTCCTCCTCCAGCCATACGCTCACAGCGGCGTCGGAGAGTTATGCCGCGTTCCATTTGTCCTCGGAAGTGGGGATTTACTAGTTCCCAGTCGGAATTTTCAACTGAAACGCCCCTCGAAGTGGGATTTCCCACTGGGAAGTGGGAGAAGCTTCACCACCCCCGAGTTACCATTCAAAGATGGCTGCTATTCCCAGTTCCCAGTTCCGATTTCCGAGGTAAATGGAACGCGGCATTAAGCCGAGAGCGACAGGCGAAGCATGCACGGAAAAGCAGGAGGGCGAACCACAGCAAACAATCATAAAAATAAAGGCATGCAAGCAGCACTGTCCCCTTATCTTAAGTCCAGTCAGTGGCCGCGGGTCTTCTTAGCAGTTTTCCTCCGGTGATTAGAACAAAAGAGGCTCTAAACAGCTCCTTGTTAAGCATCATTTATGGTTCCGCGTTAAATCGACGCAGAGCCTACGCCGTAGGGTTCAGCGTATGGTGCGCGTCGCCGCGTAACCTTACGCCGTAGGCTCTGCGTCGGTGTAACGCGGAACCATAAATCAGCCTTTATGGTGCGCTGGAGAGGAGCGGAGGCAGGGAGCTGGGTGGAGGGGGCGGTGATTTAGCGGATCGTTACGTAACGATCCGCCAGCAAACCAGATGAGCCGTTTTTGCACAGTTATGCGGAAAATCCCAGAAAGCACACAATACACTGAATGTTAAAAGTTTGTTGTTTTTTGGGTGTAATTGATGTCAAGACACCCAACAAAACACCAAAAATCAAGAAAAATGTGTTTTTTCATGTCACAATCCCTTTAAAAGCAGCCTCCTTTTAGATTTGGTTCCCTCATCATTATTTTGAGATTTATCGATGAAGCCCAGTGTAAACTATCTTGTAAAGATGGCTGGTTGTCGTTCCTGCAGGATCTGAAAAGAAACACTTTACACACGTTAACATGAAATAACTACAAAAAAAATATTAAAATTATTATATTTTGGAAAGTGTTATTTAACAAACTCGCCTTTCCTTTTGACCATAACTAGTTTATTAATTTGTTTGTTAAGTTCCATTTATTCACTTCTTTACAGGTTGACGCCACAGTTTATCTTATTTTTAATCGAGCTGCAGTGTTAAAGTGACTAAGTTATGATATAGATTATTTATTTTTTATACCTTTTCCCTTGTAAACTGCATTTAGTCACAGGAAAAATTATTGAAAATCATATTTTAGTAATTGACTGAATATAAGTTCTAGATATCTATATTATACTGAAGATGTGTGATAAAACCGATTTCACTAGACAGAACAACATTGTTGATTGAGAAACAACCCGAAGGCCCTCCGAGAGGCGGGATGGAAGATGGGCCAAACAGGACTGACTACATGGTAACGAACGGAACGAACATTGACAACGAGACTATGACCTTCAGATTGTGCAGGTGTGGTTGGGGGAAAGTGACCACATACAGGGGACTACGAATTCATCAGGGGAGAAAGAAGAAGGAGAGCGAGAGGAAAGGCATACAACATCCTTGCACTGCTCCGGCAGATCAGACAAGCAGGACCCCCAGCCAGGGAGAGAACCACAGAGCCAAGGGTCCTAACGTTGTTGTTGGCGCGCAAATACAGGAGGAGTTCCCCCTGCGTGAAGCAGTACTCCCCTGGTATGTGAGCTGGTAGAAGCGAGACCTCTCAGTCCCTAGCCAACCAGCAAACAGAAAAGAGGGAACCAGGAAGAAAGAGCTTCATCAAGTGGCCCAAAGCAAGTGAGGTGAAGACGTGGCAGAAGCTGGACTCAGACCTCAGTCCGACCAGACCAGAGGCCGAGATCAATGCTCTGGTGCAGGAACGACGCCAGCTCTGCAGGAGATGGAGGAAAGCTCAGGAGGAGGAGAGGCAAGGCCTGAAGGTGCTTTGGGACGAGGTGAGCAGAGGAGAGCAGAGCGCATTCGCAGACGTAGGAGAAGAAAGGAGAAAGAAAGAGCTAGTTTCATGAAGAATCCCTTCAAGCACGCCCGGCAGCTTTTGGAGGAGAAGAGAAGCGGAAGGTTGGAAGCCACCAAGGAGGAAATTGAGCGGCACATCAGGGGCCAATATAGTGATCCAGAGAGGAACTTTCCCTTGGGCTCGCCTGGATACGTCCCCCCTCCACCTTTGCCAACCACACAGTTTGACAGCTCCCCTCCCCGGCTGAGCGAGGTTACAGCAATCGTCAAGAAAGCGAGAGCAGCATCAGCACCTGGGCCGAACGGTATCCCTTACAAGTTCTACAAGAACTGCCCCCAAGTCCTGAAATGTCTGTGGAAGCTCGTGAGCACAGCATGGAAGAAACAACTAATACCATCTGAATGGCAAAGAGCGGTGGCAGTGTTTATTCCGAAAGAACAGGCGTCCCGCAACATCAGTCAGTTCAGGAGCATTGCACTCTTAAACGTCGAGGGAAAGGTCTTCTGTGGAGTCATGGCCAAGAGACTAACATCATACCTCACAGAGAATGACTACATCGACACCAGCTGCCAGAAAGCAGGAGTGCCAGGCTTCCCAGGATGCGTGGAACATTCTTCAATGATTTGGGGACAGATCCAGAGAGTCAAGCAGGAGAAGAGGGACCTCCATGTGGTGTGGCGCAACCTCGCCAACGCTTATGGATCTGTCCCCCACAAGCTCATCCAGTTCGCATTGGAGTTCTTCCACGTACCTGACTCGATCAACAACCTGGTAACCAGCTACTTCAGGGACTTCCAGATGTGTTTCAGCCTCCAAGACTTCACAACAGGATGGCAGCACCTGGAAGTTGGCATCGCAATGGGCAAGGATGAGGAAAAAACCCTCCAAATCACGGAGCCTCTCCTTGCGCAAAGGCACCAGGAATGACGGCACCATCTTTGTCGCAGGAGGCGAGCAAATCCCTCTACTGGCCAACCAGTCCATCCGAAGCCTGGGAAGGCAGTACAGTGCCGATCTGTCGGACAAGCACGCAGGCAAGGCTGTACGGAAGCAACTCTCAGAAGGCCTGGCGAGTATCAACAACACCCAGCTCCCCGGAAAGTACAAATTGTGGTGCTACAACTTCACTTTCTACCCAAGGGTCCTGTGGCCACTGAAGATGTGTGACATTCCTTCCTCCACAGTCAACGGGTTGGATAGGCTCGCCAACTCCTACATCCGGAAGTGGCTGGGTCTTCCGCGTGGCTTCTCCGACACAAGCTTATTTGGGGTGACTTCGCTGCAGCTGCCAATCCAGTCAATCACCCTGGGCTACAAGCAGGAAAAGGCGATGTTGGTCCTTGAACTAAAAGAATCCTCGGATCCCACTGTGAGGAGTGCACTTGTCCCCACCCGAACAGGTCGGACGTGGCAAGCAGGCCCAGAGGTCGACAGGGCCATTGGCAGACTCCAACACCAGGAGATAGTCGGCAGGATGCAAGCAGGGAGAGCGGGGCTTGGATGGGGAGAGTCCCCACGCTTGTGGTCCAAGGCCACGAAGAGGGAACGGAGAGCCATGGTTGTGGAGGAAGTGTCAAGGGCAAATCAGGAGCAGTACACCATCAAGGCTGTGTCGCAAGGTCGCCAAGGAAGATGGACCACGTGGGAAGGCACCATCAAGAGACCCCTTAGCTGGGCTGACCTGTGGAAGATGCCACAAGCCAGACTCAGCTTTCTGCTCAGGGCAACCTACGACACCTTGCCATGCCCCAGAAACCTCCACCAGTGGTGTGGCAAGGAAGAGACCTGTCCCCTCTGCAGTGCACCCAACGCCAGCCTACAGCATCTACTGTCGGGCTGCAAGGCTGCGCTGGGGCAGGGGCGCTATAGGTGGCGGCACGACCAAGTCCTGTCAAAGCTGGCTGAAGTCCTTGAGAACCGCAGACGGGAGGCCAACAACCATCCCACAGGCAAACAGCTGCCCGTCAGGTTCGTTAGGCCAGGAGAAGGAAGCAGAGTCACCTGCCGACGAGGCCCCCGGAGCGTTCTTTCTCAGGCAAGGGACTGGAGCATGAGGGCTGATATCGGCAAACAGCTACAGTTCCCCCACGAGATCTCCATCCCAGCACTCCGGCCAGACATCGTCCTATGGTCTGCTGCGACCAAGTCTGTTGTGCTCGTAGAGCTCACCATCCTCTGGGAGGAGGGAGTCCCAGCTGCCGACGAGCGGAAAGCAGCCAAATATGCTGACTTGGCTGCCGAGTGCAGGGAGGCAGGCTGGTCCACTGCTATTTACCCGGTGGAGGTAGGCTGTCGGGGCTTCGTCGGTATGTCAACGACGAGGCTGCTACGGGAGTTGGGAACAACGGGAGCTGAGCTCCGAATGGTAACCAAGGCCCTCGCTGAGGAAGCGGAGAAAGGAAGTTTTTGGCTGTGGCTGAGGAGAAGGGACAGGATCTGGGGGTCTAAGCAATAGTGTGGGTCAGCTGCAGGGGGTGGCAGGGAGACGTCCCTGCTACCGCTCCGCCACCAGGAGGTGTTCCGGGGTTAAAGCGAGCGAAACTCCGATGAGCGGAGGTCCCCGGCTGATGACCCTGCAGCTGACCTAGGGCGCTGTAGGAGGCGCGTCAGGCACGTTTGCCCAGCAGGATTAACACCTACCT